>NC_141339.1:16688676-16871176 GCF_037954235.1 Aulostomus chinensis | reverse complement strand
TGCAGCATCTTATCATCTCATCTATCCTCCGTCGGCGGGACTGACGAGCGTGAGGCCGAATTACACGGCGTATAGATGAGAAATCTGTTCTGCAGGAGCTCAGCTAGGAGCAAACACAGATCCAATTGCTCCTGTGCTCCATATTGAAAGTTGAGACCTCGATGAGTGCAAAATGTAATAACTGCAGCAATGTTTCTTCTTTTACTGTGAGTAAAGATCTACTGGAAACAAAGGTCTTGGCTGTTATAGTTTGAGGCTTTATTTTACAGTTGTTTAAATCTATTTGACAGCAGCTTCTTCTTTATTATCTTAAGACTTAACAAAGCTGACAGGTTGAGTACACAAAGGCAACAACAACAAATAGAAAAAGGTTAAGACGGAGGATGAAGTGAAACTAATTTGACAAAACCACGAGTTGTAAAAAAAAACAACAACAACAAACCTTTCCACTACGCAGCCCAAGGTTCAATATGAACGGGCTGCAGTTCTGAAATGTGAATTTTATTATTATTATTTTTTTGGTCATTTCAGCTCATGGGGAGGATGTTTTTCTTCTTAAAAATATACAAAAGTCAAAAAGAACCAAACCGAACCATCACCAACAGAAAACAAAAAAACAAAAAGAGAAACAGAACCGTGGACTTCATTCAACCCACTTACATGTGTAGCGATGACTGCCGACATTATGTTGCATCCCAACTATAAAAATGCTTTTGTGTGTTTTTCAGGATGTTCAAAACATGAATATCAAAAATTGAAAAAAAAACAAAAAAGATGTTGTCGCCCAGATAATATCGACATTGGCGAATTGTCAGCGCATCGGATATCAGCCAAAAAAATAAATAAATTGGTGTATGATTAAATAAAATGTAAAAAAAAAATAAGCAAAGCGGGTGTGGAAATGAAGACGATGAAACACTTCAATTCATTATTGTGTGGACCTCTTAAAACAGGTGAAATCCAACTGAGGGAAAAAAGTCACGATTATCGCAATAATAGATTCTAATAAAGTGGGACGTGTCTCGCCAGTGACTTCCTTCTGTTTGCGTCTGATCCTGGCGCAGCAATCCTGTATTTTTCATCAATGATGTAAACAGGGCAGAGCAGTAAAAGGTCAGGGGCTGTATGCTAATCCAACCTTTCCCTCCAGGCATCATATTAAATTAGGTAACCTGACAGTGATGGAGGTGTTTCCTCCGCAGAGGCACACTGCTACTGATTATTTCAGTGATGGAAAGTTAAGAAATACATATCTTGAAACTATCTGCATTGGTGCAGAGTGTATTTTGGTGCTGGAATATCAGAGCCGTATTGGTCCCACTTTCATTCCACGTCACAATGTACTTTCAAATGCTTCATCAGGTCCTAATTATCCTATCTTATCACATTAAAAGCATGGGAATCATTTAAATATGCTCACCCCTTCATCTCTGTCCTTGACACATTCGCTCCATTATCTTGAATAACCCCCCCGCCCCAACTCCCACCCCTCCCTCCTTTCCCACTCCTCCCTCCCTGGCATCCCCGACTCAAAGATTCCTGAGTCTTAATGAGCCACCGAGAGATAATTGTTCCTTGAGGGGCAGTTCTAGCTGACACTACTGGCTCCTGCATGTCATTCAGTCAAGCCCCTGTCAGCTTTAATGGAAGTATAAGCGGTATTTGCTGCCAGCGTCCCCATCCGGTCCACTCTAATGACTGTGTGAGTCCACTAATTCCTGAATCCTGCAATACAGGCGGCATTTAGATTTTGGATTCAGTTTCTTAAAAACAAAATAGAAGCTAAATTAAGTTTAGCTTTTTTTGTTTTTGATACATTTAAAGCTCCAGCAAGGCAAAAACAACAACAACAAACGATCCTAAACCCAAAAATAAAGATTTAAAGGATGAGACTGTTCCTCAAGCTCTGATTATAAATGGAGACAGGATGTACAGGATGGACGCCCTTGCTGCCAAGGGCATCGTGCGACTTCTGAGATGCAGAGAGGTTCTTCCTGCATCGCTGTGATGTGATACGAAGGGAAGGCTTGTACTCCAGGCACACGCTGCGTCCTCCTTCCTCCTGCCAGTGGCTTTGACCTCAACAGATGACAACGGGGGAAGTGCAGAACATGTCAGTTTCCTACTGGCCAAATAACTGAGGAGCGACTTCACGGGTGTCCTCGCATGGATCTTTTTATGTTTTCACTGACTTGTAAAACGGTTCCTCTTCCCCTTGAGTAAAGCAAATATCATCCAGACTGTGTGTTTGTGCATCCTACAAATACAGAGGAGGAGATTCGGTTGTCACGGACACTAATGGATTAGTCACGCTTGCACACTGTCAGTAGAATACACAATTCCAAACAGGCGTCAACACCTGTGGTGTCAGTACAGTGCTTAAGAACCTAATGGGATTTCTCAAAGTCATTTCAATTTGTTATGTTAATCCTTCAAGCATACGGATTAATATTCAGGATTTTCAAGAGAAAAGCATGACCTTGGAGTGGAATTTGGAGAAAGTTCAGTCGTAAAAGCTGCTTCACTGTGATTTTTTTTGAGCCCCTGGCAAAATAAATAAATAAAATACAACAACCTGTGAGGACTCGCGAACACCCAGCAGCAGACACGGGTGTTTATCGGCTCTGGTTCTGATCAACGTGACGAAACACGAACGAACTTGTGCCATTCCCAACTTGGACCCACATATGCTTTGACAACACTCTGACAACCATACATTTATGATGCAACAGGAAACACAATCGGGCAATTCCCTGTTTACTTTCATAGGAACAAGACCAACCAAGTTTGTTTTTTTTTATTTTATTTTAAAGTGGGTTTAATTAGGTTGTCTAGTAGTAAAAGTCATCATGCAAAAAAAAAAACAACTTATTTTATCTCAACTTACCTCTTCATCCCTCATTTAAAACTAACTAGTTTCAACCTGGCCTAAGACGGACTGATGACCCGCCAAGGGTGAACCCCGCCTCTCACCCAATGTCAGCTGAGATAGGCTCCAGCCCCCCCCCCCCTCCCCCGATGATGGATGGATAGTTAGCACCAATGCTATGGTGCTAATGCTTTATTCACTACCTCTGTGGTAAAAAGATGTGAAGGTTCTCCTCAATTTAAAAAAAAGGATTTTAGCTTTTTCTTTTGAATACAAAAACACATTGTTTTCCCCTTCAACATTGCTTCCTCATTAACCTTGTTTCAAGCATCAAACAAGAATCAGACAAATATAGAAACAAGTTGGTGGTAATGAGAATTTTCCCACAGGAGTTGCTGGCAACCAAAAGGTAGGTAAAAAGAAAGTGAATATGTTTCTTTCATCAGAAACATGACTACGAGTAAATGCAAATGTTTCTCTGTGTTCAGCCGTTTCCCACCGCGGGAACTTGGGTCACTCACTAGATGGTGAAAATGTAAATCAACACCCCCCTTTAATCATACCTTTCAGCCTTTTTTGATACCAGAGAGGCGCAAACTCAAGTTGACACGATAATTGTAACGGGAACCTAAATCCAGCCTACCAAAACAAAGACAGCACAGAAGAAGGAGAACGGCAAACAAACAGCAACCATGTCACTTTCTTCCACTCATATCTTGTGGTTTTGGCACATTGGATTTAAAGCCGTTGTCAAAACTGTCACCAATTATTGCATCAACTGGTGAGTGCGGTCTGGACCAATCGGCATCGAGCTTTGCCTGAATGTTTTTAAAGGCTGTTCATACCCAGAGAATGTTCTTTTCTTTTCTATGAATGGCATATCGAATCCATATTGTGTTAGCACACTGTTCCCGACCTGTCCAGGGTGAACCCCGCCTCTCACCGGTAGATGCTGGGATAGGCTCCAGCCCCCCCGCGACCCTTACTTGTAAGGAATAAGCGGAAGACGACGATGGACGATGGATGGACACTGTTCCACTGCCAGATATCTAACAAAACTATAGATGCACCAACAGAGGAAGTTTAAAATGAATTTTACATTTTTTAAATTCATAACGGTTATTTTATTCCCTCTTTCGTCTCTAAGAAACAATAAAAGCATCATTAAATCCTTCTATTTTGAAGTCTTTTTGCCCTCTCGCTCACAATTTTGAGAACAAGTTGAATAAACAAACACTGGACACAGTCATCTTGCTTGCAGATGAGAGTCAACGTGGCGAACGTAGGCCGATACCGAGGCGTGGCCGATGTCTTGGTGCATCACTCTAGAAGATTCTTTACACACAAAGTTTCAGCTTTAACTCATAAAAACTCACAAAAACTCACAAGCGTTTTCGCTCTCAGTCGTAACCAGCGATGACTCAGAACAGAAGGTTGTTTCTCACCATCAGAAGCCAATTGCTTAATGAAGGTCTGCCAATACAAAATACATGGGGGGGGGGGGGTGTCATACAACACTGTTCTCTTTTCTTCAGGTTCACTGTAATTATATTGGCTGCAAGTGCAAGTGAACACAAAGAAGTTTCCACTCCAACTTGTGAAATTATGCCGCATGCATTCATTAACTGCAGTTACTCAAGAAACGTGACTTCACATCAGTATTCTGTGCACAGTTTCCTCCGATCGCTGGACAAGGACACAAAATAATTCATCACTTCTTCTTTTTATTTTTTCAAACTTTAATCACACCTAAACTGTGTGAATATGTGCCAAGCAGCTGCAATGTTGCTGCCTTATTTGCATTCAGACAGCCAGCTTTGCATGACCACAAGCTGGCATACAGACGCTGTCCTCTCTCCAAATTGCCTGCTAAGTAGCTTCTGGACACTAGCAGTCACCCTGTCTGTCTGTCTCTCCGTCTATCTGTCTGTCTCTGTGAGGATTTGTGACTCCTGTGTTCACATATTTTCAGCCTGATTCCTCCAGTGCCTCTCAGACACAAAGTGCTTCAGTCATCAGGTGCTGAAATCCAGATGGATTCTGCTCTGACAAGATCATTCGGCGTTTTTCTTTCCCTGGTTTTTCTGACAGCAGTGAGAGAATAAAAAAAGCACAATGCAGAGGCTCCTGCTAACAATGAGACACACACACACACACACACACAAAATGACTTTCAAGAGAACAGGATGCTTTTGTCATATTAAGTCACCATGGAAATGATGGAAAAATGTGATGGTGTTTGTTGTGTTGAAGAAAACCCTTCCAATAATATTCACGCAAAAACCAAGGTCGAAATTAGCACTGGACAGATGAGGGTTTTAGGGACCTGATGCCAATGTTTGGAAGGACGTAAAGCTGATGACCGATATGCAGTGCTGATACCATCATGTCATTGCTTCAGAGAACATTTAAACATTGTTTTCAGTGCAACTCCATTTACCTGCAGCATCTCCTTGATTCAGAGAGAGAATGAAGACTTACAAACCAATGTATATGAGTTAATGTGAGAGCTCTCTGACGGCTCACACCTCAGCCAAGGTGAGGCAGCGCCGTTGTAAAACCAGCATACAACAGACGACTGACAGGGAGGAGAAACCTGGTCCATCCATCCATCCATTTTCTACCGCTTATCCTGTTAAGGTTCAAGGGGGGTGTGGAGCCTATCCCAGCAGCCTTTGGGTGCTAGGCGGGGTTCACCCTGGAGCGGCATGGCTCAAGGGTGGAGTGGCCGTCTAGCAACCAAAGGGTCGCTGGTTCGATCCTCGACCCCGGTGACCATGTCGAAGTGTCCTTGAGCAAGATGCTGAACCCATAATTGCTCCTGATGAGTAGGTTGGCGCCTTGCATGGCAGCCTCCACCATCAGGGTGTGAGTGTGTGTGTGTGAAAGGGTGAATGAGATGACACTGTAAAGCGCTTTGAGTGACGCCAAGGTAGAAAAGTGCCACCGAAATATTCTTGTTTCTCGGCCCCCTGAGGGCAGAGGTCGACCCAAGGGAGAAAAGTGAGGTAATATACGCATCATGGAGGTGCAAGGCCATCAGATTATTTTGTTGGTTGAAGGAGAAGAGGCAAAAAGTTAAGAGTGCAGGCTACTTCTTCTCTTTTCTGCAGAAATCAACCCATGCCAACACCTAAAATGTGTCATTATTGGCCCAATATGCTGACCGATTCCCCTAATTCAGCTGCATGCAGAGCTAAACATTCAGTAACAATAAAGGTTTTCTATTCTATTGGAAAATGAAAGGCCACTAACAACCTATCACAACCTGTCCCATAACTCTGACAACTCACGTTCGAATATAAACCATCACAGAGACTCATAATCTCAATAATCCAAAGGAGAAAAAAAATTATGAATCCCGTCATTTACTCTCCACATTCAATCACTTAGACCCAGCATTTCCTTGAGAGCACGTGGAACCAAAGCAAGTCTTCCCGGCTGCTGAATTAATCAGCCATGTTTATCGGACGCTGATGATAGAGGCTGATTATTCATTAGGCGGGAAATGAAAAGCAGCACGCCGGCATTTGGAGGCAGTGAGAAGCTTAAAAAGGGTGATGAAGCTGCAGATAGGGAGCATTCGAGACAACAATTCACACATCAGTGCGACAGCAGCACCGCAGGCGGCAAAACAGCCTCACGCTTCGCCTGTCACTCCTCATCTGACCCATCGCACAGCAGTCACTCCAGTGCTGTACTTCACACTGGCAGACTCATGAGAATATTTCCTGGAAACAAGACTAGGTCGAAGCCTAGATGACGGCTGGACTACTGCTCTACTAAACTACGACACCAACCCCAGCTAGCTTCATTGTCAGCTTTTGCTCTCGACAACTGGATTAAATGGCAAGCAGTAAAATGACACTATACCTGCTGTTAAAAAACAACAACCAGCAACCAGCCCACTGCGGACAAACACACACGCTTAAGTCTGGTTTATCTGCCATCTTTGACCTGCAGTAAGAGCAGTGGGAGATAGAGGGCGCTGCTGCCTGTACCTGCATTTCAACAGTCGAGTTTAGCCGAACTGCTGTGCTGGTCCTCACTGTTCATCACTCCTGTTTCCAGCAGATAAACAGAAGGTGCACCAGTGACTACAGGAGCCTAAGAGGGGAAATTTTAAACAACAGCACAACCACCTCTTAGGACTGAATGCATCAACGACAGACAGCATGAACAAGAATAAAATTCGGGGTCAAAACTGACATCACTACGTTCCCCGCATAGTTTCCCGTTTTTCTCGTAAGTTGTTTCATCTAAAATGGCAGAGAATGTTGTAAACCGACGTTGCAATGGAATCAGCGTTCCCCTCTTGTAAGTCGGTTACTCAGCAGGATCCAGGAAAATTTTCAGAAATATGATGTTTTAATGCACTCTGGACCGGATATCACGTCATGCCCTTTCCACCTCAATTGTCATGACAGCTGGTCACGCCCCCATGCAAATGCATCATTAACACTTCTTATGGAAACAGGTCACCGCTCACCCTCTATAATGAGATAATACGGAACATTTCATGCCACGGAGAGAGCAGCACCCAATGGGAAACTCAAATACTCCACCGCTGCAACAACTTGATCTTTCAGCTACAACGGAAACGGGAGAGGCATGAAGCTGACGACTGCGGCGTGCAGGTTTCGTATCCGTTGTGCACTTCCGTTCATGCGTCACCTTAGCTTTGCACCTCTACGAGTTAAATCACGTTTAAATTCATTCAAGTTATTTTCAATGGAGATGATCCTGATGGGCAGAAGTTTTAGACCACAGACTTTATTTTCTTCAAAATCCAAAAATCCACTGTAGAGATTCTATTGGTTTATTGGTGGAGGGAACCCAGAACAACACATAGCAACTAACTTCTGGGTTGGTCGACAAAAAATACTTCATCCTTGTGTCACATTAGTGTACACAAGTACTTTCTTTAAAGACTATCATAAGTTCTTACGATCCTTTAGTAAAATAAAAAAAAACTATAAGTAAATAAAACACAGACTGTTGAAGAAGAAGAAGAAGAAGAAGAAGAAGAAGAAGAAGAAGAAGAAGACGCAGCCAGCCACAATTATTCGAACAAAAAAAAAAAAAACGGTTTACCGATCAGTGTTACTCGATTACTCCAGTTCATTCAGCAGCATTTCCGGTGGTAGTTGCCTGGCAGTAGGAGGCGGATCGCACCGCGGGAAGTAAAGTCAAGCAATTATAAGTGCGACTCAGTAAAACACGAACAGCTTGTAATCGTAGCCTACAGCTCTGCACAACATCCAGCTCAGCTACATTTGGCACTTAGAACAAACAATAAAACACAGCAGCCCACTAACCTGCTCCCTGCAGCCAGAGGCGCATATAGTCCTCCCTCTCTCTCACGCTCACACGCGCACGCGCACATACAAAAAATCTACTTCAGTCTTGTGCGCGCGCGTGTACGCGCACACACACGACTGAAGTAGCTTTTTGTAAAATCATCAAACATGTAAAAACAAACATTGCCTCGCTTACTTTCATGCTTAGAAGTTCCCCATGTGTGCCTCGGAACTCCAGGGCTCTTGATAATCGCTCTGCCGGCTGATTTCAGGGCATCCATGCCGAGGCGCGTGTGCGTGTGTGTGTGTGTGCGCGCGCTCTCCGGGCAGGTGGATTCCCCAGTCTCCGGACCACAGGGAGCCAAAGGCGGCAAGGCTGAGCTCGACGGCGGGTGGATGCGCCAAAGGAGAATAAGTGATCCAAACAACCAGCCTCTCCCCCGGTGTCTCTCCCCACAACAGAGGCTGGAGAGCAGCTGAGGGGAGAACGCATGAACCCGCAGCACCGTCTCCGAAGTTAAGGGCGTGTCCTCGCAACCTCGCTTCCTCCAAACTGGCCCACTTTGAAGGAAACAACCTTCATGAGAAGGCGCTCGCTAACGAGGAGCTCATCGTCCCACTTCAAGCGTGTTCCGTGATTTATCTACAAGTTCCGACGTGGCCAAGTTATGTCATATATCATTGAAACATATTTGGTGATTTCTTGTATTATCTCTTTTGCACATATCCTTACCCTCATATTCCATGTTTAGTTCCCTTTTTTTATATCTGTTTCGCTCTGATTTGTGCGCTTCTCGCCTTTAGCCTACATGACAGAAAACAGATCCACTTTATGTGAATGAAAGATTTCGAGAGTGAACAATTATAAAATAATCACAACATATTGGTCCCTGCGATTGAATTATAACCAACCTGGGACTTTTTTTCTGCTGTCGAGTTGATTTTTTTTTTAATATTTACATAAACTGATCAAGTCACGACATTTTTGACTCAATTAACGAATAAAAGCTACAATCCTAAAGTTTTTACATTTACTGTATTTTGGCGCCCTCTATTGTTTGCAGTTAGTTATTACAGTAAGATCAGTTGTATGAGGGTAGGTTTCTGAAACAAAGTAACTTCTCTAAACAATTAAAATCACATGCAGATTTTGTGGGCAAGTTTTATTAAAGGGTTATTATTTTTGTGTTCTTGCAGAGGGTAGGAAAACTAAATTAAGCCTATTTTTGTTTTTGGGGATTCATGGATTATTTCACTTCTTAACAAATTAAATAATTTGCATTCTTTTTTGATTTTATTCTATTTTCTATGTTGACAGTGTTTCAATTTCACCAACAACCAAAAGCAGTTCAGGACCGAATTGTCGCACCCGGTGTTCCCTGAGGACTTTGGTAGCCTTTACCTCATGTAAATAAATACATAAATAAATACACATGCATGATATTCAGAAAGATTTGAAAATTAAAATTTACCGATGGGGGGGGGGGGGAATCAGTTTGACAAACACGCAGACATTTTTGTCCTTCATGGTGAAATCTTTATTAAATTCCCCCTCTAAACCC
Organism: Aulostomus chinensis; assembly: GCF_037954235.1. Lineage (NCBI taxonomy): Eukaryota > Metazoa > Chordata > Actinopteri > Syngnathiformes > Aulostomidae > Aulostomus > Aulostomus chinensis. The sequence goes on along the minus strand of NC_141339.1, from coordinate 16,861,445 downwards.
AGCACAGGTTATCACGTCATCACTCGCCAGTATTTCACACTCAGGAAGCGAAGCAGTGCGTGTTATAGTCATGTATTTCCCATTAATAATCTAGGAGGGGTTATTAGCCTGAGGTGGCATGCTGCTGTTGTAACTGTGGTGCTCTGTGATCACTTGAGAGGGACTTCAGTTTATATTTAATCCTCTCAGCTGCACACGCACACTTGCAGTAGTAGGGTGTGTGTGTGTGTGTGTGTGTGTGTGTGTGTGTGTGTATGTGAGTGTTTGTGGGCATGTGTGTGTTAGTAGTAGAATCCTCATGCAGCTATTTTTATAGATGAGACTCTTCGCAGGAAGACTGCAGTGTTGCTGCCATGTTGTAGCCTCCAATGCAAGTGAATAACTGCATTAGAATGAGCGTTTTTACACACCAAAGCGGCGATGTTTACCTCCACAGGTTCAACAGAAACAAACAGCCTTGTGAATGCTTGAAGCTGCACTACAAGGATGCAAAAGTGACATTTCCCCGATCTGCTTCCATGGAAGACTGTGGATCTGAAACCATCAGATATATTTAATGGTATTTTTAAGCGCCTCCGGTCAGATCTTTGCCCCAATGTCACAGAGCACCTTTGACTTTGACAGAGAACAACAGTTACAAGCTCGACTGGCCTCCAGATGTCAATTCAGCATCTTTCACAAAACAGGAACTGAATGGTGCAACATGCGTCGTCGTAGTTGTTGCCGGGTTTAGCGTAGCCAAATTCAGGTGGGGATATTGTTTAAGGTAGAAAAAAATTCATCTGTCTTGCTACATGGCTTCAGCTCGGAAAGCATTTCTTTACTCTCTGAATCCCCCAATAAACAATTCATGCTCTTTTTAGTTGTATGGGGGAAGTGAGGGAGGTGAGGTCACTAAAAGTCTTCATTAATTATGAGAGGAGTGTGTTTATGTGTGTGTGTGTGTGTGTGTGTGTGTGTTGGGGGGATTAAGTAAGTCTCTTTTAAAAGGAGAACATAGAAAAAAAAACAGTCTGGACCCCCACTGAACTAACATGCTCTCATTTTATCCTGTTTAACCATCTCAACCAGTTTATTAGTCTCATGCTAACTGTCTCACACACACTCACTCACACACTCATCAGGTATCTCCAAACCCGTGTCTTCCATAGAGGCTGGAGCTAGAAGGCATCTGGTGGGAGGAGGGTCTGTCTTGGAAGCTTGAGGTGGCCTTGGCCAATGATTTTCAGGTCAATCCAGCCAGCGTGGATGTGTTTTTAGTTTCCATGAAACCTGACTAATCTTCAACCAAGAGTAAAGCCAGCGTCAGAAGACCTCATATACCATCTATTTCAAAAACTGGGTAAACTGTCTCTTCATATCTTTCTGCTCCCCCTCCTGGTTTCTCTCTTCCCTCCTGATCCTCCCCTTCTCCTCTCCCTCTCTCTCGTCTTTCCCCCAGTTTTGAGGCACACAGGTAGTCTTGTGACGGGGAGTGGGACTGTCCCAGGGACTCCACTGACAAGCTCCGACTAGACAGGATGCTACTGAGGCTGGACTGGCGGGCACCTCTGGGCTGGGTCTCGATTTCCACACGAACTTCAATATTGGTTCCTTCCCTGTGGCCACAGCAGACACATAATAGCATCAATAGAAAGATGCAATCTATCGAAAGTAGTTTGAACTGCAGAGGTTTTTAGAAAAGATCTCTTAAAATAGTCAAAGCAAGTGATATCATCAAATTCAATTCTTCATTCGATTCTTCTTCCATAATGTCGAGGAAAAAAAAATCTTCTAGATCACAAAATATGATCAAGATGATTTCCAGAAGCTCAAAAAGACAGCTAATAGTTGAAGCCACATATTTTAGCTTGAAGCTAATGGCAGCTGACGGCAAATGGCAGCGAAACTGCCAAAAAAATGTTGATCTACTGAGCCTGCAGCTGGATAGAGAAGACGTGGGTTGTGCCAGATGATGTATTCAGGAATTTGATAACTGACATTTTTGTCCAGTTTTGCTGCACTTTTCTTCCAGTTGCTGTAGCTGTTGCAGTCAGCAGCTATTAGCTTCAAGATAAAGACATACGGCTGATTCTTTCCTCTTGCATTACTTCTTTGTAATGCAAGAGGAAAGAACATCTTTGTGAGCTCAAGACATCGATTACTGAGCCCCTGAAAGACAAAATGCACTTTTGGAGGAGCATCACTTTAAATCCCACCGATGGCCTTGAACAGTTCGTTCAAGATCACTTAATATTACTGGTGTGTGTGTGTGTAATAAAATCTTGATTAAAATTGGTGGGAAAATTACTTTTTTTGATATCCTACGGACAAAGTCCAGCTGAAACTGATGGGAATGACACTCGTGTTGCAAATGTTTCAACGTACAACAGCAAGTCTGACAATTTTGACCAGATGGTAGTGTAAAATAAAAAGTTTAATTCATCCCGAGCAGAACTTTTATGCACTTATATTTCCCATAAACCAACAATTATCAACCTGTTAGCCGCACTGGTGGAAACATCAGGGAATCACGATTGCAATTAGAGCTCATCTGGGAACCAGTAAAGCTTAATCCTGTCTAAAAGCACTAAGGATAAACAGACATAGGTGACGTTTACCTCAAGGGAATTGCTTGTGTGTCGTCTAGCTCGCTGTCAGGCACAATAACCACCTCGCAGTCTGACTGGTTGTCCTGCTGGGTGTATCCGTGGCGGTTTGTGGCTTCATCCAATCCCATATAGCTATCTAGCACTGGGGGTGTGGTGCTCGTACTTGGTAGGACACCCACTTCCTGTACACTGACTCTGACTTCCTGAACGCTGGTGTCGCTGAGTGTTGGGTTGCTCTGACCTGTCCAGTGGTCGCTGACTACATGAGAGAATAGAAGATCTATAAGAGAAGTGGAAACTTCATCAGATCAGGCCATCCTCCTCGATTGGAATAAAAAGACAATACGGTATTCAAGTTTTCACTGAGCTCTCAATAAAGCAGCAAATGAAAAAAAAAATCAACAAAACAACATGAAATTTAAAAAATGCCCAACAACAGAAGTGTGTACTCACAGCTAGCTAAATCCTCCAGCTGAATTTTGTGTGTTTCAGGGGGTTCACTCTGCGGTCGACACCAACCGTTCCTACAGAGCGACATGGGAACTACCCCATACACATAAGTCAGCATCAGTGGAACACCCACACCTGCCGGTAAACAGAAACGGATGAGACATTTTGATCAAAATATCTTAATAACCCACATTAGGTTACATTACTACAGTAAGGAATTGAAATCCAGTTGTAGAATTTAAAACAGAAACAAATACTTTATTCTTTGCGTGCCAAAAGTTGAAGTTTTTATTTGGCTTGCACGTGCAGAAGGGCTACGCTGAATACATCAAAATACATCATATCACATTCAGACGAGGCATTTTAAAAACATAAATGTACAACAGAAGCTCCATGTAAGGGATGCGGTGCTAAACAGTCATAGCAGGGTGGTTTAAAAGGCGGTTGTCCTTCATGATTTCGATCTTTTAAAGTAAGAAAAAAACAATGTTTCCGAGCAAAGTTGTTTTTTTTGCTCATGGGACTCTGTACCTTTGCCCTGAGTGCTGCAGCTGAGCGTGATGATGTAAAGGGTGACTGTGGTCCTGTAGGATTTTGCCACATCACTGTTAAAATGGTTTGCCATGGGGATAATTTTGCAAGGGACAATATGATAAAAATCTCTAACACTGCTGCAGAAAAGGCTAAAGCGGTGAGGTTATTTCTGCTATTACAGTATGCATCAGTCCTGACATGTATTAACAGGTAATCTGAGTAGTTTTTCGCAGATTGTGTAGTATTCCTTGTGAGTAGTGAACAATTTGAAAACGTTTAAGACTTACATATCTTCCAAAGAACTGTTAATGTATATTAGCATTCTGCTAACCCATATTTATACTGGTTTTCAATAATACGTGCTGTCCCTTTCAGTAAATTAATGTCATTCATTTCCTCATAATTCAACAAAATAACCACAAGAGGGAGCCCTTCCCACCCATAAACCTGGTACACACTGATCTAAAAAGCTATTCTTACCTCAGGACAGTAGCTGTACTGTATGCAACACTGCCCAGATTGCACGCCAGGAGACTTATTCTACTGTTTCTGCTCCTGAAGGCTATTCTGACTCCTGACTGTCAATCTTGCACGATTTAATAACAAATTGATCAAATTCATCATGTTTTTATATAGTACTAATTATGAACTATGTATGAATGTTTAAATCTATTTGATTTTGCGTTGATCTTACGCATCCTGTTTATATGTTTTTTTTTAATTAACAATGAGTCTAAAATATAGTTTCAGCTGTGCATAAAAACACAAGCAAAGTCATGTCTCAATTTAAAAGTTCCCGTTCTCCTCCCTCTCCTATATAACCTTCACTAAAGTACTTTCAACAGCTCCCCAAACCCGATGAGCCGCAGCCTCCCCGAACTGTGATTATGTAACCTGCGATTGAGATAAGAATTCGGGAACACAATGCACAGAGCACACCAAACAAAGGGACATCATTAACACAGCGGGCCAGGAACACTGGGGCGCTATTGGTTCAGCAACAGGGTGAAATCAGGACAAGAGGATGCCACCCAAACTGTGGCGGGGGGTTACAGAGAAAACACACACGGCAGGAAGAAAAGTGATACCAGTGGGAAGGGAAGTGGAGTGGAGACAGGGATGCAAGCACGACACGCAGGGGAGAGGATAAGAGTACAGTACGACTAAATATGTGTGTGTGTGTGTGTGTGTGTGTGTGTGTGTGTGTGTGTGTGTCAGTGCGTGCGTGCGTGCAATGGGGTGATGGTTGTGACACTGCAGAGGGATGATAAAAAGCTGTTAAAGCATTAAGGCTGCAGTTAGCATGAGTCATCAAAATGGTACGTTGCACTGTGTGTGTGCGTGAATGTGTGCATGATGATAAATTAAGAGGAATGTTTGCAAACAGAGACCTTGCATGTCAGTATTCATGTATTTCTTCGCCAGGTAATTAAAATGTATAATCTTGAGAACAATATAAGAGAAGACGCGCTCTCTCTCTCTCTTGCTCTCTGTCTCTCACTTTCTCTTTCTAATCAAGCCTCTTGCTCCTGTTAGCACATCAGCGGCTCCATCTACTACGCCTGTAATGTTACCCTCCAAAAACAGCCCCCACCTCAATGCAGCACGTGACCAGGATGGTGATACTCCACCCCAGCAAGTCCACTCTGAGTGTACATTCAGTCTTATATCACGATCGTTCAATCCTACGCGACTGCCAATGAGAGAGGGATGTTGTTTCCATCTGGTGTGGTTTTCCAGACTGGAAAATGGCCCTCGAATGTGACCTGGCGTTACACCCAGCCTCTGCAGGCTTCGACCACCTGTTCTGAGCTAACAAACACAACGCTAACGTTATAGATTGATGGTTGAATGGATGGAGAGCTGAAAAGAACTAAAGAAAGAATCTTTGGCTGACGTACTGTAAATATAGATTTTAAAGGTTGCTATTGGTTGCTCTAACGAAGTGAACACTTGGCCAAATCTTCTGTTTTTGTCCTGTTTGAATTACCAGCACCAGCACACCCTAATGTAGCTGGTTAAAACTGGACCTGGAATCAGACCAATCCAAGTGTAATTTTCAACAAAATTCAGTCCAATTCAGAGTCCACCATCTATCTGATATTAAATCAACATCTGGTGCAGAGAGAGAGAGAGAGAGAGAGAGAGAGAGAGAGAGAGAGAGAGAGAGAGAGAGAGAGAGAGAGAGAGAGAGAGAGAGAGAGAGAGAGAGAGAGAGAGAGAAGAGAGCTTTCACAAGGGGTTTTTCACTGTTTCACTATTTCCCATTGGCTGAAAAACACATTAAACATATTGTTTTTCTTTATTTTTTATTCGCACATGAACTCACAAGTGAATCCAACAATTAGCTACTAACAGCCTGATTTCTCTCCAAAGATGTTAAAATATCCTCTTGTGTGGCTGAAGGCATTATGACATTGTGAAGATGTCGGAATCTGGTTAGTTAAAGCAGCTATTATAGACTTGTAGTTAGTGTTGACTCTGGCGGCCCCTTTGGCCAGAAATGGAAGTGTTTACCAGAAAACTGCATAACTGATGAGTGCCACCAAGTGGTTCAAGAATTTACTTGCCAGGCTTGAGATCAAGCATTTGATTTGTAGGCAAATGAAAGAAGGACACGATGTTAAGTGAAATATGTAACGTTGTGATCGTAAAGTTGCTTTAGTACGGCTTTGGCAGGTGTAAAGTAAGAATACAGCTTAGCCTCTGTTACCCGTTTGTAATGTTTTTGTTTAGTTTGGTAGAGAAAACAACCCCTAAAATGGTTTTAAAGGCATCAAATGGAAATAGCGAATGTGCTAAATACTTAAAATCAACAAGTTGTTGGCATGGACCAAGCTTACATTACTTTTCATTAATTAATTTTTTAACAACCTGCTCATTTTGCACTTTGCTCACCGTTGCGCTCAGTCATTTTACTTACCCACAGTCACAGCTGCTATAACCGGCGACACAAACACTGACATCATCACCCCGCTCGCCACAGTCAAGTAATGCTTACTTCCTGAGATATTGTTTTTCTTACAGCGTCCATGGACCTGGAAAACAATAAATAAAACATGACACATATGTGAATACATAAAGAAGAGTTTTTCTGATACTGCTGAAAAATACAGGATCAGTATCGCCAAGTCCATGAATTCAATACGACAACATTTATTAGCCCCGAAACGGGATCCCGCTACTTCCCAGCTAGCTCAGTTACCTTTGAATACAGCATACGGGAAATCAATTATCTGCTGAACTAAGACTGTAGCCTACACAGGAAGTTGTGCTGCACTTCTGTTGTAGAGCAGTGAAGAGGAGTACACGATGAGCTATCATGTCAAATGAACAGGATATGTTTCGATCCAATTGTGGCATTTGAATCGAAAGACCTCTACAAACTTAAATCTGAGTAGGATTCACTGTAATTCCTGCACAGATTGAAGTTTACATCAGGTTTGGACTCTGCAGCACCTTTGCAAAGACATAGCCGGGAGGTTGTCCTGCAAAACACTGACGCTGGCAGACATGAAGGACTCATTAGAAAGTCATTCAAGATTTACTGAGATTTATTCATGAAGATTCTAAAGCGCTAGGGAAGAGTTAGTACACCCTCGGACAAGCTCTGCTGACCAGTATGTACCTTGCGGCCCATGTAGATTGGTATGCCCACAATGATGACTGGGATGGCAATGCCAGCTATAAGGGAGATGACCACCGGTGCTCCGAGCAACATGCCCACCTGCCACAGAACCTTGCGGGTTTGAGACCATGGCTTCTTCCCCCAGAATGTACATCCCGAGGGACTGAGACAGACAGGAGACACAAGAGAGGAGATCAGGCCGGACAGGGCAGAAACAAAGCTCGAGGCCTCAGTGTATATTGCAGGTTTTGGGTTTCATTTGTTTTTTGTGCGTTTAAGTGAAGACAAAGATCCCCAGAAAAAGACAGCAAAACCAGAGGCAGTAAGACTGAACTGTAAGAAAGAAATGAATCAATAAATCTTAAAAAAAATTATAGCTGCTTCTGTGTTTGCTGCCATTTATAGTCACCATTGTGCGAGTGCCTCTTCTCCTCCCTGCACTTTACACTGCAAGGGCGGAGCTGACACGTCAAACATGTGTGAAATGTGTGTCTTTGTGAAACAACCAAGAAAAAAAAAATGCAGTTCACACATGGAGCTCAATGTCAAAATTTAGAAGTGGAAATCCAATTCAAATCAATGCCATTAATCTACATTGTTTATTAAAAATGTGTTGTGTATTAAGATACATCGATATTAACTGGAATAGACTTTTCCATCCATCCATTTTCTATACCACTTATCAGTTAAGGGTCGTGGGTGGAGCCTATCCCTGCTGAGATTGGGTGAGAGGCAGGGTTCACCCTGGACGGGTCACCAGTCCGTCACAGGGCCATCAGGAACAATTAAGTCAAGTCAAATTTATTTGTATGGTGCCAAATCACAACAAAAGTTATCTCATGACACTTTGCAAGTAGAGCAGGTCCAGTACTACACTCCTTCAATGAATTTACACCCAACAGTTCTCCGTCTGCAAGCACATCCTGCAACAGTGGTGATGAAAACCTTCCTTTCAACAGGCAGGAACTTCAAGCAGATCCAGGCTCAATGGGGACGGCCTTCTGCTTTGACCGGTTGGGGGGAAAGAGCACAGGAGGGCGGGGCGGAGACAAATACAATTAGGGGCTCAGTATCTTGCTCAAGGACACTTCGACACGGTCGTTAGCGGAAGTGAGGATCGAACCAGCAACCTTTCGGTTGCTAGCCGGCCACGCTACCTCTGAGCCATGCTGCCCCCGGAAGAGATTTTTCTTTTTCATCAATGAACCACATATACGCATTCATGTATATATACACAAAGACATAAACATACTTTGCAGGTATTTGTTTTGCAGATTTTAAGACTTAAACGAAATTTTGATTTATTTTCCTAAAAGTCTTCTTAATTTTCAAACACCATGACTTTTCCATGCTTGTGAGGACCGCATCTGCACCCTTTGCTTTGAACTGCTCCATCTGCATCTCTAATTGAATCACCTTAAAATTGGAGTTTCACCCCCCCACCCCCCCACACACACATACACAAAACACATTCTGTATCCATATGAAAAGCCTCCTTATCTCTGTCACAGCGTCTTACAGAGCCTTAGCTAGCTTGTGCCTAGCTTGTGCCTAGCTTGGCTTGCGGTCTCATTGGTGCTAAACTCATCTCATCTGCAATACTATCCCACTTATATCACGTTTCTCTCACACGCTATGATTTTAGGGAGTACGGCGTCGCCTTTAAGTGTAACTGTACTGCAGCCTTTGGTGTTGACGTGTGATTCCACATGCAGTGAAAAGCTGATCTGTCTCAATCCAGCAGCAATTACCTTGTAAGAGCAGCGGTGACAATGGAAGCAGCACAAATAGCACCTCAAGGCTCAAAGCTTGTGTCTATATTACAGCCACAAATGTCACTAGTGGTGGTGGGGGGTTAAAAGCTTGACTGGGGTGAATTGTGGCGAGATTATAATGGTTGCACTCTGTTGATCTCGACTGGCAGATTTGCTGCGAGGTGCTAAAAGCTTTGCTCCACTACAGGACGTTTACAGTGAATTGCAGTGTGAAAAACAAGGATGATGGGTAGAGGAATGGAGGGTGAGACGAAAGAGGGGGAGACAGAAGAGGGAGAGACGGAAGAGGTGGAGAAACAGTGCAAATAAGGACGATTTGGCCGATGCAGATGAAGAAACTCTCTCTCGCAGCTGACTCATTCACACTGGCTCATTCACAGACGTGTAGAGAACACACAGCTTTAACAATGCATTACTCTTTAACAGACCTTTACAAGTGAAAATATCTGTTTTAATAAAGCTTTCAGACACTCTTGAGTTAAATATTCTTCGACATGGAGATATACAGGCAGATGGAATTCATGACAAGTCAGCAGTGACCCCCTTCCAAGGCTGGGGAAAAAAAAAAAAATCAATGGAAGCACAGACAAGCAGTTGAAGCGCGCAGCAGTGCAGCGTCTAACAGTGACCCACCGTACATGCAATGCTGACTGCTGCTGTTTTCATCTCCGGCTGAACGGTGCTTTAATGTTTTTAAGTAAAACAGAGCAAGGGCAGTTTAGTGAAGCTAATTAGTCATGAATGCATAAAATCAAAAAAATAGAGCAGTTAAGCAACTTTCATCATCTTAAAAAGTTCCCTTTGTTTTAAGCCTTGAAATCTGCTACTTTTATGCCGTGGCCCCCAAAGAACAAGAATTAATTGTTGTGTTATCAAATGAAATCAAGCTTCGCTATCCTGTATTAACATTTCTTTGTAATAGATATGATATGTAAAGTGCCCTGGTTTAACTTTGGTGCTATACAGCCAATCAAGCAGGGGTAGAATAATTGGAAGCACTCAGAGATGATAGAAGGTAAACTGCTAAGTGCTAACCATAACAGACTCCATATATTATTTTTGCTAATGCACATTAATTGATCAACACAGCAGTCGTCTAAGATGTGTGGGGGCTCCTGACAGTTGCAGTGATGGAGGCAACAGAACATTGAAAATAAAGAAATAAAATATAAAGAAATAAAAATACAGAAAAGAACATTATGAAGAACAGCCTAAATATGTGTCCATTCATTTATTTTCTACCGCTTATCCTGTTAAGAGTCGCACCGGGGTGGAGCCTATCCCAGCAGCCTTGGGTGAGAGGCGGGGTTCACCCTGGACGGGTCACCAGTCCATCGCAGGGCCAACACATAGAGACAGACAACCATTCACACTCACATTCATACCTACAGTCAATTTAGAGTATCAATCAGCCTCGTTCCCTCTTGATGTCTTTGGACTGTGCTCACCACTGCACCACAGTGCCACCCTAAATACGCGTGATTTGGTTAAAGATATGGCTGAGATACTGCAGTTTTGGGGCTTTTATTTACTTATTTATTAATTTTTTCAACAGTTTTTCCTTCTTTTCATGAGTCAGGAACTAATAAATGACCCAGAACACACTGTTTTTGTTTTGTTTTGTTTTGACGTCCAATGAAGTTATCTAAAACAGCAACACTTAGGCTAGCATGGCTAAATATGGAATGAAATAACGTGCTAATGATCCTCTATAGGCATCCAGAAACAAAACTTCAGACTTAAACCCACTGGTTTAAGGGCTTCACAGCACACCTTGAGGCCAAATGAAAAGGATGCTCAGTCCAGCTCCAGAACACCAACTGCCAGCTACATCAACACATCATAGCTGTCAGCGTAGAAGTAATTTTAGTTTCTAATCTCAGACTCAGATCACTTTTTCTGTGCAGCTTGACCTATGCGGTCCCTGGTACATTTATATTCTCTTGCTGCCTTTACTTTGCTCTGATCATCTTCTCTACTCTCTACACTCAGTGCATCACACCAGCTACACACAACAACACCATGGGTGTGTAGAAAGTACAGTATTCTATTATTTTCCATGGAGCTTAAAATGATAGTTTAGCATAAAATGCACATGCTGGTTAGATAGACTGGTATCCACTTCTGCCATCAAGCATTCGATCACCTCGTCAACCAGGATCGTTCGTTCTTCAGCTACAAATATCTACAGACAGCTTCACCGTCATCAGTTCATTTGTTTGTCTGCGGGCAGAATTGTGCAAAAACTATCGGCCAACTTCCATGACACTGGGTGGAGAGGTACAACACTGACCAAAGACACAACACATCCCATTCTGTAACAGACCTACTGAACATAATATAAATTGCACTGTTTTTACGCCGGCCTTTGTGGATTTTGACACTTGAAGTTTAACTTTTGATTCATATGTCTGTTTCGCCCAAGCTGAGCTTTAACTGCAGACAGCGACTGTGTGCGTTACCTGAGGTAGTGCACGTCGGTGATCTCCTGCATACACAGCCAACAGAACTGACAGGCACACACAGTGCAGTTCATACGGTTACAGCTGCCGTCATTGGTCTTCATGATGTAGGCACCGCAGCGAGGGCACGCTTTGATCTCCTCTGCATCTGCAACCACACGGTGAATATGAATGAGATGCAAATGTAATATTTATTCATTCATTTAGCTACCAAATGTTTTATCCCTAAATGTAACGTAGAAAACCTCTGACACTAGAGGGCGGAGCATGTTTCACTCGAATATTGCGTTTTGCTCTACGTCCTAAGATTTGGAGGTTTGGTTTACAAAATAGTGGCCGCACCTCCTCCGGGTTCTTCATTGAAGACGTACAACGTGGAGGCATCGTTGCTGCCGGAGGTGTGGCGGGCTCGCTGGCGGCGTGCCTGGTCACACGTCTGATTGGGGTGCCACAGTTGCCGACAGTGGTAGCAGAACTCGGTGTCGCATCCCTCACGGCCACAGCTCAGCTTTGGACACTCGGCACAGCCATACGCTATCACCGCATAGCTGGGGACAGACGTTTTTTTCAAGATATTACAAGTACAGTTTTTAAAGGAAATGGAATTTCAGGTGAGGGAAGAAACCCACCTACAGCTTGTGTTAAAACCTGAGCAATGTCAGTCAGACAAAAGGGGGAAAGGAACAAAATATATATTGTAGGAATATAGTCATGATCATAAATGCTGCTTTTAAATGTCTTTGAAAATGTTCCAGTGGACTACTGATCATGCTGATTTCTGATTTTCTCGCTAAAAGCCGCCTCAACAAGCATCACTGAGGTCTAGTTTGATAAGTGCTGGATTTGTGTACCCTAGATTCAATCACAGATTGTTCATTTCAGCGGCTGCACACAGTTTTGGTATCTGTGATAATGTCGCTCATCTACTCTTCTATCTCCATGTGTTGTTTCACTGCTCAGCCTGTATTGTTCATTGTTCACAAACAGCACATTTGTTGATTGCACAGCTCAGTGAATCATAAATTTAATCTGTGAGGTTTTTTTTTCTTCCCATCTAGAGTTACTCCAGTGAATACAGGGAGCTTGATACTGGCATAAATGTTGATATTCAAAAGTTTGCATAATTGACCATCGAACTCGAGAAACTAAGCCTGAGTGGCTCCCGTTCCTCCGGGCTCTTCTCTGCCGTGAAGAATTCTTTGAAAGACTCTACCTGCATTTTTCCTTAAGCAGCCCAGCTCGTCTTTGTTGTTGTTTTATCAAAATCAAACACGCTGAAGGCCACAAACACATAAGAGGATAATTAAGCCGCCGCCTGGATTCGACTTTGGTGTCAGACGAGATTTGAACCGACCGCGTTTGATCCTCCAGTCAAATACTTTGAGCTGAACAACAAAGCTGATCTTTCCAGTGTTTCCAGCGCGGACCTGCTCATGCATAAAATATTTTTTTTGCAATTAGTGAATACCTTTATCAAAGAAGCCAGATGTTAGTGGATGTTTTACATCTTAAACAAGCTGCCACATTTAATTACGCTGAGAAAGAGTGTCAGTCAGATCAAGCACCAAGGGAGGATATGTCTGTCAGAAGGATTACAGGACAACAACAAAAAAACCACCCATGCCGATTTTCAGCTTGATGGGGTCCTAGCATGGGTCAACGGCTTAAATTTTGGGACAGATCCGTTTAAAACCTAATGGACCCCCCCCCCACACACACACACACACACACACACACACACACAACAACAACAACAACAACAGCCAGAGATCAACCAGTAGCACCAGTGGCTATTCATCTCTGTCAGAAGTCACCTTATTTTCAAGCAGCGGGGCACTTCTGTTGTTGGCCCAGGGAACTTTTTCTTTTTAAGAAACAGCTTCGGTTTCAAATAAAGTGTTTGACACATAACATTTTATCATCTTTTTTAGGCCAGTGACCTTTGGTTAGACGACTTGAATGTGAAAATAACTTCTCTCGTATCAAGAAAACTCCACAGGGCACCTTTAATTCCACAGAACAGAAAATGTTAAGTCTGTGTGATGATTCCAAATCAAAGCGCTCCCAACTTTTAATGAACCCAATAATTTTATCTTTTTTTTTTTAAATGTATTTTACTCTTTTTAATGCTTTTTTTTATATGCATGCTGGTTTGATACAAGTTATTCTCAGCTGTTCTCCAGGAACATTCTAGAAACATTTTTCAAGTTGCAAGATCTTGGAGTTGGAGTTGTTATGTGACAGTAACAAAGGCGTGCAATGGTTCAGCCCGTTCAGACTCTGTGTGTTTGAAAAAATACTGACCTGAAACCACGTACAGCAAAAACATGACACACACATACAAGCATGTGGAGCACAACACCACACATTTGGCCACCGCACCTTCTCAAAGACGACATAATCTCCAGTTAAGTGTCTGTCACTACGACCTCGAGGACTTCGTGTAAGTTAAGAATGTGGGAGCACACAACCCAGACCTGCAAATGACTAGTTTACAAAGTGGGCCAAAACAGTTCAAAGGAGCTTTTCTATGGGAACACACTTACTTCTACGCTATATTTTGTTTGTTTTTTTCTTGTTTAAGCACAGCGGCAGACTGGCATATTGATTTATGCTCCGGTCATGAATCATGACCCGGCTGTGAGCGCTGACAGTCTGAGGGAGACAGACGGTCTAGTCCTGGTGCTTTTGGCCTATTCACTTGATATATACATACACAACATGCACACACACACACACACACACACACACAAATTCCCATCAGCAGCCCTATCTTGTTACCCATCCGTGAACATTAGGGTGATTCAGCAATAGATCAGTGTCCTGTACCACAGTAGAGAAACACGTCTGTTCTGAGTTAATGAACCTGGTGCTGCAGTGCCTTGTGGTGGAGAGCAAACAGCATCTCTGACTCGGAGTATAATTCCATGGAAGATTTATGATGAGGCCTTAGATCAATTCTGCATTGCTGTTGTGTTTTAAGAATCTCTGCACGGGAGCAACCCCCCCACCCCCCCCAAAAAAAAACAGTCCGCCGCGAATAATCAAAGGTATACCAGGCGTGCTACTTCTTCTTAAGTATCAGTGTCATACGCTAATAAATGTGCAATCCACTCTAAATGTATTACGTTTGAGGTGATTCTTTGAATAAATTTGCACAGGAATGAGCTGTAAATGTCTGATACAAGTTAGCATTTTTGTATGTCTGGTTCCCTCATCTTGAAATCAGTGGGGCTTTTTGGTTAAATGCCTACAGTAAGATCTGTGGTTAACACTCACTTAAAATGTTTGAACATTTAGTCCTAAGGCATAAAATACATCTGTGAATACCCTAAGCCTCAGAGAGAGACATTGAGGAAAAATGAAAAAGATGGTTAAAAAAAAAAACCCCAAAAAACAGAAACCATACTTTGCATACGAAGATAATATTTTGAGAGATCAAATAGAAGATATCGTATGGTCTGTAAAAAAATATTCGCAAGATCTCACAAAAAACATTTAGTGGATCTTCCACAGAGCACTATTTTACGTTCCACTCTCCATGTCGCCTCAGGGGCTCGGTTCACTTGGATCGACACACGTAAACCCGATGTAGGAATGACCCACGGGGATGCTAACTCCAAGAGTTGGCTTACAAAAAATACATAACCCCTGCAGCACTGGATTGGTCAACATTCAAAGATTTACATTGTTTACAGTAAACGGAAACATCATCATTCGCGCTGTTCCTGCTCTCTTCCATGATCTGAGAAATACATCGCTGCTATAAATCATTGGGATGCATAAAAAAACTCGAGACTGAGCCGTCATTTGATCTTTTTTTTTAAAGCTGAGTCAATCACTCGGATGCTGAAATCCTGCTCCAGACTTGTGTTTTACAACATAAATCTGGTGGTGGGATGACGAGAGATTGACAAGAGCTGTCATGTCGTGTTGTGTTTTCACTGGTAATTACAGTGAGCCGCTGCTGCGAGATGTCAAGAGAAGACATTGTTCTACAAGACAAAAGGAGCCATTATTTTGATCATTTACGCCTGGTTTTCTTTCATGGAACATGATCGGTCCTCAGTGTTATCAACTTCCTTATTTGCATAATTTATTGAGTTTTAAATTGATTGTTCTCTCATGTCCACACGCTCCAAATCAGTGAAAGTGTGGCACACATGAAGGTACAAGATGTGGGCCGCGAGGTCCATCCATCCATGCATTTTCTTCCACTTATCTTGTTAAGGGTTTTGGGGGGGGGGGGGGGGGGGGGCTGGAGCTTATCCCAGCAGCCTTCAAGCCAGAGGTGGGGTTCACCTTGGACAGATCGCCAGTCCATCACAGGGACAGAGAGACAACCATTCACTCTCACATTCACACCTACAGTCAATTTAGAGTATCAATCAGCCTCGTCCCCTCTTGATGTCTTTGGACTGTGGGAGGAAGCTGGAGTACCAGAGAGAACCCACACAGGAACAGGGAGAACATGGAGACTCACACAGAAAGATCCAGTGCTCAAGCCGGGGCTCGAACCCAGAACCTTCTTGCTGTGAGGCCACAGTGCTGACCGCTGCACCACCGTGCCGCCCGCGGCAACTTTTTTAATGAGCAATTTTCTAAAAGTAAGATATGATTGTGATAAAATATAGATGTAATTTAATATACTGTTATTGACTTCGATATTTTGCGTTTTATGTCATCGTTACAGTCATCATCTCAGCGTCAAACAGCCAGGATGTGGGTGTAACAAGGACTTTTTTTCTTTCAAAATTGTGTTTGCAGATGAATTGGTAATGAAATAAAACATTTGGGAGCAGCTGCTCTAAATTGTAGGAAAATTCAATTAAATATGTTCACGAGTGTGTAAATGATGATGGTGGGTGTGGTGATGGTGGTTCAGCGCTGATCACCTGCAGTCAGGCGCAGGACACCAGCGTGTATCTGGGTCAGCAGCCAGGAAACGCCTCAATTGGTACTCCTCAAATCTCTCCAGCAGAGCCCGGTCGTCCAATATGGCCCGGACATCTAGCGGCGCCAGCGTCTCAGGGCACTGCGGGCAGGCAATGCCCACGCGACTCTCTGATATCTCGATACGTAGGTACTGGCGGAGGCAGTCCGAGCATGTCCGGTGGGAACAGGAGGTGAGTCGTGGGAAGTGACAGCGTGGCTGACTTAGCAGGCACAGTGGGCACTCCTCCAGGTGTTCGTCCAATAGCTGATCCTGGCTTGAGGATGAGAGGGACAGAACGCCTGTGGATGCGCTGCAGACTCCTCCCACACATTCAGCTGCGGCAGCGCCATCCGCTGCCACCACCGCCGCCACCGCCGCCACCTCAGCGGCTGCTGCTGGTGGTCCTCCTCCTTCTCCTCTTTCTGCTCCAGAAACTCGTGATTCTCCAGCCTCTTCTGCAGTGAGGTTGACTTCCTGCGAATGATCACAGTGCGTTAAAATTGTTTACAGTTGACTTCTGCTGATATTCTGCTTGAGGAATCAAACAAAAGGTAGTAACATCAGTATAGGTTGGAATTGGCTGGTTTCTTGGCAACATCATTTCTAGAAATGACCAATTAATTAAATAAACACTCTAATGGGTTCAGGCTATAACAGCATGGGAGGAAGCAAGCAGCAGCGAATACATCTGAGGTTAATGATCGACAGCCTCCCTTCAGGTTCTCCCTCAGCTGCAAACCTATCAGAATCTTTAGCACATCAAAACTTATCCTCTCAGCTTTGATTTTCAAATTTGATCAAATATGCAATGACACATATGTGTTTTGTTTCCATTTCCTTACAAAAGATGCTTAAGGACTGATCTAAGAGGCATTTATATTGTATTGTATATTGTATATGTGCTGTAAAAAGTAGAAGCAGCTCATAGTAGACCAACTATGGGAGATTTTTACTTGAGTAATATTCATAAATAGCCAACAATTATGTAAAATGTATCCAAGACTTATAGCCAGCACTTTATAAATAATTACAAAGACTCACATAAACCCACCTGAAGGTGGGCTGAACAGGTATTAATCAGTATGACAAGGGCTGACATCCTCCCTCTCACCTGCTCTGGATGCTCGCTGGGTGTCAACGTGATGGCCACCTCCTCTTTTGGCCGGGCTTCCACGGGCTTCGACTCTGGTTTGGGCTTTCTGCTGAAGAAGTTGAGGAAGCTCAGGGGCCCCGTCTGCTGCTTGGGCCTCTTCATGGTGTAGAACTCGAGCAGGAGCCGCAGTAGAGGAGGGCAGACCAACGACCATGGGCAGGATCCTAGAAGAGAGTGTGTGTGTGTGTGTGTGTGTGTGTGTGTGTGTGTGTGTGTGTGTGTGTGTGTGTGTGTGTGTGAGTTTAAGTGTGTAACTGGGTGGGAGGGTAAGCACTGTGAGCTCTCACGGTTCGTGGAGCCGAGCGGCTGCTCTGCAGTTCCAGGGAGGAAGAGTAGGAGAGACGAAGATGCCGGGGAGGAGGTAATCCCTGCTGGAGGGAAACATCGCTAATTTGGATTCTTTCCAAAGCTTGGTCATGTGGTCTAAACTCCCTCTTCGATCTTCTTCTTCCCTCCCCGCTGCAGTTCCTTTGGTCTGAGCTACTCCTGAATGGGCAAAATTAGTCCGGCCCTCCTGTTTCTACAGTCAGCTGCCTCACAACCTGGAAGAGAAATTACAGGCAAGATGAAATCAAAATGAATCAGAGCTGATGCTTTGTTCTATTATTTGATTATACGAAACAGAAAAAAAAAGAACAAAAACATCTCTTTTTTTTTTTTTACAGCCAAAGATATAAAAGGTAGCACAAACATGAATCTATTCATTCTATCAATTTATCCTGGCCGCGTCAAACAAGACGCTAACGTTTCAGTTGGTCAGCTAGCCGATGACTTTGGTTGAGCAGCACAACTTAGAACATAAGGAAGGCGCGTCCTCTTTAAGAAAAATCCCCTTTCAGCAGTATTGCGTCATTATTTAGTCACGGTAGGTTGTAGGGCTGGACAACAATTCATTTCATCAATGGTAAAATCTGTAGAATATTCACACAATTTACTAATGAATCTTTTAGTCGGTAAAAAGTTCAGAAAATCCTCTAAATCGGTGTTGTTGTTTTTTTGGTGAATCCAATAGCACAACATCCAAAAACTTTAATTTCTGTCATAAATGACAAACAACTTTAAGACTGGATTCAGTAAATATTTGACTTTTTTGCTTGAAAAAAAACAAAAAAAACCCACTGAATCCGAATAGTGATCCTCAAACTAGAAGGCGATCAGCTGATCTACCAATCCATTATTACTTCTAGTATATTTGTCTAACTTTGGATGTCTGAACTAATTTAAAGTTTTTATATAATAAAGTTAGTTAAGGTTTTGTTTGTCAAACATTTTAAGAGTTTTGGTAACTTTGGCAATTCATTACACTGCACATTACTTTTATTATATTTTTCATCAATTACTCATTCAACGGAAAATTAATTAGCGGCTAATTTCATCATTTATTCGCGATCGCAGGTTCTTGAACAAGAACATTTAATGCTGGTCTTTGTTATCATGCCATGCAAGGTTATAGTCAGCTTTTTCTTCCCAAATTTTCCATTTCTATATAAATGAAGAGTCAAATTTTGATAAAATAAGGGATAATAAGGGGGGGGGCAGCTGAGTTAAAAAAAAAGTATATAGATGAACATTTAGTGGCACATTGCTTTTTATTGAATTGATAAATTAAACCACTGTTTGTTTCAAGTAACTATTTTCTGTGTTTTGTTCCATTTTTACTTGGAAAAAAATGTTGGAAAACCCTTGTGTGAACCCACTGTGCATGAATATAGATGTTATCCATGAATTCCTCCCCTCTGGCTGAAAATCAGAGCTCTATTATTGAGGCAAAAATAGAAAACAGGAGTTTCACAGAAAAACATAAAGGGATTGTGTCATTTGTGTGTGTGTGTGTGTGTGTGTGTGAGGATTTTGTTAGTAAACAGAATGTGGCGTGACAAAATGACATTTACTCAAAGCCTAAGCAGATACAATACCAGGAACTCGTATTAAAATCTGACCTTTCGGCATCACAAAAATAGCAATTTCAGAAACAAGCGATGTTAGTTTACTCCCTGATTCTGGATTTCCAATCCCCCGAGAGTTCTTCCTATCAAACAAAACAACAAAGAGGGAAACAGGATTTGGAAGTCTGCCCGTCACATGGCCTCATATATGAGCAATAGGGTCACGACCATAAGACACAAAGAGCAGATGGATGAGAGACTGGTGACTGAAAGGATTTGTGGGGGGGCAGGAGAGGGGCAGTGATAGACAGCACCAGCGACTCATTCTGTCTCCATCGGGCAGCAGCGAGCTTTCATAATCAGGCCCCAAGAGCAAAGAGAGCACGAGGTGATTCATGCATCCCCGGACCAATTAAAATAGCTAGCTTCCATACCGGCGCTACGTCGGACGAAACCGCGAATACGGCGGGAAAAATGATGATTACTGCACCACTTGAACATCTAAGACAGCTTCATGTTTTCTAAGAGCTGAATTACAGTTCACTTCATGATCTGTTTCGGCTACACAGCTGGACGCTTAATTATTCGTTTAAGCCACACACCAAAACAAAACAACAACAAAAAAATAGAATATATACCACCAATCTGCCATCCTTTCGTCCTCCACAAGTCTGAAAGGTTTTGAGTGTGTGTGTGTGTGTGGGGGGGGGGGGGGGGGGGGTTAATGTAACACTGTGCAATAAGGAAACATTAATTACAGTTAATTAATGCTTAGTCTAATCTAGCATCGGATCTACACCGGAACTTACTGGGTTCTTCTTTGGCTCATGCTACACTGCTCCACCAAGTACAGGGAAAACTGGCCAAGTGTTTTTTTTTCCAGTAATCCTGCTCACACCCTTAAAAAAAAAAAAATCAGCAGCAAAACTACAACTTGGTCAAAAGTGTTCAACATAAAGGGAGAAACACTGGGATTTCAAGTTTTTTTTTTTTGTCTGAGTCACTTTTCAAAAATCCAGGCTAACACGTGATCAGGTGATTCATTTTAAAAGAACCCTGATAACTATTAAACCATCTGGAAAAAAAAAAATCTACAGACTCACAGTAATTCAACAATTTCAAGACTTTTCCATGCTTTTGAGGCAAAATTTCATGGCCGTCCATCCTCTTAAAACATCTCTGTACAACCGAAACTAAAATCAACATTAAAATTCACCATTATTTCTTGCGAGTTGATTAAAAAAAAACGAACCGATAGAGTTTTTTCTCAGTTTTTCTTAACTGAATCACTTACACTCAAACTTTCCTCAACCCTGCTAAACAGTAAAGAAACGATGAGGTAAGGAGGCGAAGAGATAAAAGGAGACGCTCCTTTCTTTAATGTCGTCTACAAGGAGGCTCAAGGGAATGTAGTTAACAACGTAAGGGATGGACACAGAAGCTGGATAGGGAGCACACAAGTTTACAGCCTAATGCTTAATGGTTTTCTCATGAATGTGGTGTGTGTGTGTGTGTGTGTGTGTGTGTGTGTGTGTGTGTGCGCGTGTGCGAAGCATACAGTAAAACGCTTCTGAGAGACCTCCCTCCTTTGATGTCTCATACCTCATTGACTTTCTAGAGAATTCTAGGCCACAGAGCAAGAACAATCCGATAATTCGCCTTTAGCAGAATTCCAATTCTTGAAGGGGATTATGGAGAATTACAAGACGAATACAAAATCCATCCTAGAACTTTCTTTTCTGTGCCAGACGGCGAACAACTCAATCACTCAGTTGTCAACTTTATTGTGATGTAACTATAACTATTCATCAAGTTAACTGTAATATTCATACAGAATTAGCGTGAATATCAAAACCAGCGCGAAAGTTAAATTCAGGCCGCGTGGGACGAATTCTCGGAAAAGGCAACCTTAACTTTTGTCTGTGGTGTATTTCCAGCTGGGTTTAAAATTTGCAACAAACGAATGTCTCCTAAAACTTAATCTTTTTCATTTTAATAATACCAAATTTACATCAAGACATTTTTTGCGGTTCCTTACGCATTTAATAACCTCACTACTGATTCGATTTTTTTTGCATCTGGCCACACTAATTAGCACCTGTTGTTTCACCCAGAGGGCCTCACCTGGCACTGACTGTTAGAACAGTGTTTGCCAATCCCAGTTGTGAAACCTAGAAAAAGACGGGCCGAAACGCTGGGAATAAAAGATTGAGACTGAGTGTTCTTTCGTGGTTCCTTACTGTACATAGACCATGAAGTCATTCGCACTGTAATTCAAGGTACAGTCACGGCAAAAACACCAAACCAAATAAAACCCTGCAGGCTATTTTGCTCATGCTGACATCAGCAAGATGGAGGCGTGACCTTGTGACCTGCTAACGAACCTTCCAAATGCCTTTAGAGCCGCTAAACGAAGTAGTGACCATGAATAACTCCACTTCTGTGTACTAAGCTAAAAACAAGGCCTGCCAACACACTTCTCAGTGTTCATTCATAGCAGGAACCTCATTTTTAATTCATTTCTAACAAGCAAGGGAGAACTGGCCCTAAGCATCAACAGAATTCGTTACATAATGAACAAAGTCTTCGGCTGGAGTCTCCTTACATTCTGATGTGACGCAGCCCGCTGATTCACAATCGTCAAACAGCGAAAGCAAAATGCACATGTGGGCATGCACAAGGAAAGTTAGCAGGTCAAAGTTTTAACCAGGCAAACAGAGGTCAGTTTGGACAGCAGTATGCCTGCGAGGAAAGAAGTTGTTAAATTCTTTTGTGGCTCTGGAGGGAGCTCGACAAATTCTGAGTAACACAACTGTTATGATGTTTCGTAAAGCAGACCCATGTATCAACATTCAGGAGTATCATACTGTGTACATTTACTTTAAAAAAAAGGACTGACGTGGCCATGTTCTTCTCATTCCAGGTGGGAGGTAGAATGCTGCGTCTTGTAAAAACATATGGGAATATGACCAAAAAATAAGTTATTGTCTTTGCCCCACTGACCAGCAACTGGAAAAACACAATGGATTGTAAAAATTCTGAGGGACTGATGATGTAACTCCAGCGTTCAGCAACTTCTTAGCTAACATTCGTTTTCTTTATCCCACGATACAGCAAAAGCTAATGTTCCGTGATATCGTACTCAGTGGAACATGTATTTCTGTGTAATTCTTATCCATCTGAAGCTTATTTATACAAAAAAAATCCTAATTTTACATATAAATCACTTTATATGCTTAACTTCTAACAGGGATATATTGCGTGCCCCCCCCCCCCCCCCAAAAAAAAAAAATCTGGGGGTTTTAATTTATAAGATGTACCCGGGGTTAAGATTCCATTAAATCATGCTATGCATTGTGGGAAATAGACTAAAACCTTTGATATGGGGTTCCAATTTTGCTTATAAAATGCTGTCTCTTGTGACTACATGGAAAAGCACTGCTGCAGAATCGCCACTAAGAAGCTCATCTAGGATACTGGAGGTACTGAATAATTTGAATCAACCATTGAGCTCCAAGCGCTGCTTTGACATTAATTCATCTTGAGCTGCAGACAAATTTGAGGGAGAGAAGTTAAAAAAACTGAAACTTTGAACTTTGTAGGAGTGATGACGTGCACAGATAGCTGGCACTGTGTCACGAGAAAATCAGACCCCAAAAAAATAAAAATAAAAATCTAACAGATAATACAGCTTAGCAGGTAGGTTGGAAATATAAGGGGGTGACAACGAACTACCTTTATCTGACTGATGCCGTCTTGTAACCACAGTAATTATGACCACACGTTAAAAGAAAAACACAACGGCGATAAAAGGGGAGAAAAATCTGTATACGGAGGTGGAGGGAGCGGAGGATAGATGGGCAGGACGCTCACGTTGAGGCTACTGAACGAAGAATTGTTTTCTCATGGGGCATTTGGATACTGTTCGTGGTTTTTGTGCCGAAATGTTACCACGGTATGCTAAAAATATGTTGTACAAGAAGGCCAGAAAAAAAGCAAGACAGCTGTATGTGTTGGAGGACTTGTTGCAATACTCCTAAGCCTTTACAGTGTTCCTTAGATCTGGTAATTGAGTAAATGTGTTACAAATCTACTGCATTGCACTATTTAAGGTTAGAAGAGATTGTAGCTGATGCCACAAAAGGCATGGTTGTGGATGTAGCCTATAGTATCACAATCTGCCTCTTGATGAGAGATGAAATGACAATGACAGATGGGATTATTACACAACCAGCAGCAGCAGCCCCAAAGCAGTTCCCCCCTCCCTTGAAATGCCAAACAAGGACGTGAGCCACTTTTTTTCTTCTTCTTGTTCTTTGCATGAAAACCGCATCACCTCCTCAGTTCAAAGATATTTTCAAGAAGGTGACACTTGTTAACAAGCTGTTGCTATGCTATCACAGGATGGAAAAGAGGTAGGAAGGTCATTTCTCAGCCCGATGCTGAGTTCTGCTTTGGTGGAGCCTGGGAAACCTGATGATACACCCTATTAAATATCTGTTCACTGGACAGAATCCCACAGCAGCAATGCGGGTTTCAGAGGCAGGAGGGTGACCTCAGCCTGCCCACACACACACACACACACACACACACACACACACACACACACTCCTCTGCTCAGCGGCATCCCTCACCAAAATAATTCTGTTTTTGTACCATGTGCTGCTCAATACCGTGACCTACAGCACAGCAGCCGACTTTATGGAGCTGATCTCCTTCATAGGGTGCGCTTTATGTCTTTATAAGCCACTGTTTATTCAATTCTACATCCTGACTTTAAAGTCAACATGAGCACAGACAGGCCTATGGGGATGGAAGCAAAATTTGAAAGAAAAAAAAGAAGAAAAAAAAAAAGAAATGGGCTAATCAAATGTAGCCTTGACTAACCTTCACACTTACTTCAAAATCACTTGACACACATGCCATTTAAAGAAAGAGGGATCTGCCCAGGGCATCATTGCAGGGAGTGGCATGTTTAATAGGCTACGTGTTCCTCTTCACCTCCACATCCACGTATTCCTCAAAGACACACGCATTACCGATTTAAACCCCCCAATGTTGAAAAGTCTGCCTCGGAAGCCAATATAACACACATAGAAATTGTGTTACGTAAACGGTATCTTACCTCTCTGTGTGCGGCGTCTTCTCTTTGCAGCGTAGAATCAACAACTGGCTCCTCCCCTGGAGGACCAACACACAAATCCCCCCGCGTCCTCCTCTTGTCTCTTCTGCTCCACGGAAAAACTGTCCGACCGTCTGAGCTGCTGAGACAGAGACTCGGGTCTGGTCCAGTGCAGGAGGGGGTCGAGGAGAGGATTTCCGCGGCGAGGAGGACTGCCTTCCCCCGGTACAGACTGGTGATGGTTTTGCTTTGTAGCCGCCGGCCTGAGGGGAGGCTCACTGCAGTGACATGAACCAATAGGATGACGCAGAAGCCCAGGATCTCCTATTCATAAATGCCCAGTCTCACATAAACACACGCGTCACTTGTTTCTTTATTATTACGTGGCTCGGTCAACCAAACGTGGCGAACAATAACATTAGATTCGACATCTCGGAAGTGAAGGATGAAATATGAGAATCGTTCACTCTGAATTCATTACAAACAAAAACAGATGAAGCGATTCTAAACACCAATAAACAAACAGCAGTTTGATTCATACTTCCCGGATTGTTTTAAAAAAAAAATACTATGAAGTACACTAAGCCCATATCCCACGGAATTCACAAAATTCTATCCTTTTAATTACTTTTTTTTCCATTCACAGGTGTAAGTACGTGATCCTCCTGTCACGTGAAAAAAAAAACATTCTGCAGTACAAAAAAAAAATGCAACAAATAATAAAGTGCTCATATTCCAAGGAAGTTACGGTTCTGTCTGTTGCGTCTTCAGTCTGGGGTCTTGAATGGACTCTGAGGGTACAGTTTGAGTTCAACTGGCAAATACAGTATGTGGTTGATTTTATCTCACGCGCATTGAAATATTCAATAAATGTCGTGATCCACGGAGCTAAAAAAAAATCTGCTTGAATAAAAGACTTAATAAGAACAAAAAGAGACGTAATAAATTAAGATATATTATCAAAGACTACAACTACAATGCTTCAATGCGAAAGACCAACCGGAAATTACTACCGGAAACGGAAATGCCAAACAAAACGGAAGAGAACCCGTTTGCGTCAAGCTGCATTCCCCTAGACACAATAAAACGGCCAGTATGCTCTTTAGAATTTCAGACTAAAACCAAGCAACAACATTATGAACGATTTTGTGGGGTATTAAATCAAATGTAAGCGTTCAAACTAATATGCCTGAACATAAAACATAATGAAAATTGTTATTTATTGTTTTATCACTTTTAAAGACTTAAGAATATGCAGTCACCCAGTATTGTTCCATCTAAAATATCAGGGACTTTGATTGTATTTATTAAATTGAATTCATATCTTCGGCCATGTTTGCTGTTTGATATCAGCCTTATTATAGAAAAATGGATACATGGATAAATAAATCAGCTGGCATCAGAAAATGGCTTGGTTTTTATTTTGAGCAAGATTATTTCTACTGGACAAACCTAAAGGCTTTAAATTGCAAATGTTTGACTGTACACTGACTTCATGTATATTGTAGAACTTTGGAATAAAAGACTGCTACAGTTTGACAGCAGAAAGAATGAAATATTTTGTAATGTAATATCCAAGTATCAAATTGAATCATTACACAATTTGTGTGTAAACTCCCTTGTTTTCATTTAACACATCTATAAACCAAATGTAAGATTTCAATCATATAAAGTTGTGAGGGATTTATACTCTATATGCATTTAGTGTCAGATTCAAGCAAACTATCACAAGCAGAAAAAGCAATTTTTATTCTGAAATAATTCGAGCGGAAGTCTTGTCGCTGTTGCTACTAGTCACTGGCGAATCAGAAAATCAATTAAGTTATGAAAAATACCATTAATTGCCTTTCTTTGTCACCGCAGCTCATGAAGAAATGGCGGATCTCCAGACGTTGTTGTTGTAAGGGAAAACGCTGCACAGTGAATGGGGTGTACGCCGACGACCAAAACCTGCACAATCGACAGGAGCGTACACGTTTTTTAGGTAAGTTAGCATCGAAGCTAACTAGGGAAGTTGACATTGGCTTCTCGGCTAATATTTTAGCTTTTTGGCTAATATTGTCTTAATGACTGTCATTAGCTGTTGTAGTCGTTAGGTGCTTTTAAAAACGCCTTGCAATTAGCCACGCAAACATATTCTCAACGCCTTTTATCCCGAAACCTGCTGTCAATTATTCGTCAGTGTTCCGTTCGTTGTGGAAATGTTTCATTTCTGTTAGTCGATCACTGCTCGTTGTCGTGCTGCAATAACGGTGCTAATATGTTAGCCATGTTGCTAAAGCAGCTTAATCAGAGAGTTAAATGTACATTCTCTCGTTCCTTCTGTAATTCAAACAGACCAGTTGAAGTTCAGGTCGTAGACTAAAATCGTATGTGTTCAATCACCCCGTAATATATAAATAACCAGTTAGTTACGGTAACATTAGTTACAACACAGAAATAAGTCATTAGCATAAGAGACTAATGTAGGAGAGAAGGACCAGGATGTTCAAATGTCTCTGTTCACTGCCGCAGATTCGTCACTTCATCAAATAAATCCATGTAAGTCAGTGATTGATTACGGAAAAAGGAAGTCGTTTTATTGCTTATTACATTTTAGAGCTAGAGTTGAGTTAATAAGTTAGTTCGCTTCAAACATTTTTTTTTTTTAAATCCAGAAATTCAAATTGTCATTTCATTAAAAACACCAGTGTTGTAGCTTCTCCTGT
Source organism: Aulostomus chinensis (assembly GCF_037954235.1). Taxonomy (NCBI): domain Eukaryota; kingdom Metazoa; phylum Chordata; class Actinopteri; order Syngnathiformes; family Aulostomidae; genus Aulostomus; species Aulostomus chinensis. The sequence goes on along the minus strand of NC_141339.1, from coordinate 16,834,200 downwards.
GTCAATATATACTGAAAATGTACCTATTGGAAGCAGTTAGTTTGAAGCCACTTGGAATTTAGAGACATGCGATGGACATTTTTAAACAACAATTTTAATAACCTAAACCTTGATTAGTAGCTTCCTTGTTAGATTTTAGTACCATGAGCTCCCTCAGCTTGTTGACAGGGATTCACAGTAATATTAACTCTTGTTTGGAACTGTCGAGTACTTGTCGTATGTTTGTGTATCAGTATCAGTTTGATCCCCTTTACAGATACCAAGGACACAGTTAGACGAATATATGATTTATGGGCTTTTCCAAATGTTTTGGAAACAAAGAAAATTTCAATATTTCTGTGTGTTTTACAATGTGGACAGAATGTGAATATAGTATAGTCTTGCTTTTACACGGATTTCGACATAGGCAACTCATCGAATGGCCAAAATTATCATCAAAATACTGGCTCATATGATATGAGCAGAAAAGTTCCCCAAATCGTGCATCCCTACTTGTCAATGTATTCATAATATTCCGTAAATGTGTTATTTGAGAGTGCATGCTTTCTGTCTCGCATCGATAGAAATTCTCAAGAATATCTTCCAAACAAACCAGAATGAGCTGATGGTTTTGGAAGTCTGCGAGAAGACACTGCAGTCAAGAGAGAGGCTGACTGGAAGATGCCAAGAAAAAAACAACAGAATCCACAGCCAGTGAAGTGTAGGTATTCAAAGATTTTGTTTAAGATTGAAAAGTAGATGTACTCATTCTCACAACAACACACATTTACTGCGGTTCGACAGAATAGTTTCAAAGAGAGTCCATTTTGAATACTGGCCGGGCTGTGTCCTCGCTCTGGTCACGTCTGGCACAGTGAAAACAAACACGTCTTGAAAACTTCCGCTTTTTCTTGAATGTGATGGCTTCTTTCTAGTGCTTCATTTAGAATGACGGGTAGCATGTTATTACACGTTTGCTTGAAGAAGAACTTGCGCTTTAAGTATAGCATTCAAGCAGATAAATACATGTGATTGAAACGTCGCTTTAAAGCAACATTTTGTTGCATTTTTAGCTGAAATTAACAGCTTAAACATCATTTTGACGGTAGCGCGATCACAGTGGTTTCCCTATGAATGGATGGACTTCCTGTGTTATTATATGTGATGCGTGATGGACTCCAGATGTGAAGAACCAGTTGATTCACCTGAGATCATGTTACAGGAGCTGATTGCACCCCGCACCCTCACGTTAACACGTTGAAGCGTTTTCCAACTTCCTCTCAGTAGAGGCTTGTGTTTTTCTGCCAAACAGCATAATGTTAGTTCAACTCATCAAACTACACCCTCGCCAGTATCTCCAGATATTCAGGCCACAAATATAGAAGAAAAGAAGTCAGCCATGCATGGTGGTACTCTCCTCACGACGTTACAGGCTACTTTGAGGTGTGGCACAGTGGGGAAAAAAAAAAAACCCTCCACCTGTTATTTTGTCAGAATGACCTGTAGATGGCAGCATGACTCAAGGGTTTGCTAATGAGGGCAGTTCAGCATGTTGTCCTTGAATTGTTCTGGGGGTTTTCAGACAGCTGCCTGATTAGGGTTTGGATGTCATTAAGCTTGAAAGGGAGAAATTTAGATATCATTAGCTGTAGCTGCAGCATACAAGCACCATCTGTCAACTTTTATCAGCCCTTTTTTTCCTTCCTTTTTTTTTTTTTTTTTACACGATGCTGTTTGTGTGCGTCTTGAATGATACTTCCTGCACCTGTAAAGGTGTTGATGTGACTAAACGGCCACTCGTCTCTGCAGCTCCCCTCAACTTTACGGAGCTACAAGGTGAACTTGAGCTCACTGGTTGTCTGGCTGCAACATCAGCACTTAAGTTGACTCTTCTCATCACCAGAAGGCAGGTGTAGTCAGCGAAAACGCTCCAAAAAAAATCCACTGTTCATTTAGAAAAATTCAAATAAATGATCATATTGGATCTTTAACAGTTGACGATCAAGGCTCAAAACTTGTCTCTGCTACCCCTAGTGGCCAATTCAGCGTCAGTAATATTGATGTGTAATTAAAGCTGAGGTCAAAAGGTCATTCTTTGTCATGGAGACAGATGTTGAGAAAACAGTTGTACATCAGTGCTCCCTGGAGTGACAGATGTGAAGCTTTGCGTCATGTCACATGACCTTCATTTACAAACACGTCTTTAATCAAATATTTTGTCCAGGTTTCTTTAAAAAGAGAAAGTCATATTTTCTGTTAAGGCAGCATTTTAATTACCCTCAGGCTGCTCCAATCGTGTAGGAGAAAGTGGCACAAGAAGGAGTTCTAAAACTTGGGCAAAAGTTGTTGAACGTCTGGTTCGCTCATCTTAAAGTCAATAGAAGTTTGTGAAAAGATATTTTAAAGTTGTGTTTTCCGGTTCATTTCTGATGATTTTGTTCTGAAACAAAACAAGTAAAGTCTCAAACTTCGGTTTGGCACAGAGCTTCTTTTCCTCAGTGATCAAAAATCCAACCTAAAATTCTGGCTGGTTTATCTTTTAGTGTGTGACTGGTGGAGCCTGTATGCGCCCATCAGCTACACCATGAAAACCACTGACAGGTATTGATTATAATCCAACAGCCCTGTGACAAACCCCTTAAATGAGGATTCTAATGTTCAGCTTTTATTCAGTTAACATGTTAATGATTCTAGAAGCAGTTCTCTGTAGTGCTGTTGAACTGAACTTGCTTTTAGTAAGAAACTTGGCTGATCTTTATAAAGAAACAGCTGTTTTTCCTGAGAATGATGAAAGAGGTCGGCCCCTTTTATATCCAGTGATACCTCACGGTCACAATGGTTGACCTCTGGAAGTGTTTCCCGCGTTAAGGGTTGGTCACTGCGGTGGACGTAACGAAGACATGACTCGTGTCGTCGGTGCTAATGAAACGTTTGTGATGGTCTCTTTCTCGTGTCCACAGTGGATTCTGATGATGGTGTAGCCATTGATGCTCCAGCAAACCTCTCCTTAGATACAGACTTCCTTTTAGGACAAGACCTTGAGTTTGGTGATCATGACAACAAGATTCTAGGCCTGGAAAAGTTCTCAGGTTTGTAATTGAGTTTTTCTGTCTGTTTGTTTGTAGTTTGTTTTAACGCAGCACTGTCTGTCGCGAGATGAATGTCCATCTCTACTGCTTTTTAAATGTTGCATGCTCACCTTCTTTCCTGCTGGTGTTTGTAATTGCACTAAATTAGATTATTGACTCACCACGTAAGGCAAATGTGTCTATTGATTATATAATAAAGGGAATGGCAGGATCATGCAGCCTGGCCATTGGACTACTTCTCAATTTAGTCAGCTACATGCTAGGTGCAAGGATGATGGTCTCCTTCTAGGTTATATCGGCCCAAAGCACCACGATGTAAATAGTTTTAATGGATGGGGGCTGATGTGTGACATCATTTGTAAAAAGATGGTTGCGAGAGGACTGAGGTTTTTACTCTTTGTTTCTCAGTGGTGTGTGTGCTTGCGTGTGTGCGACAGTAAGAGAAATGGAACTGTCATTTCCCAGCATGCTCCTTCAGTTGCGAGACTGAGCTGAAAAATGGCAAAGTAGAGAAAGGAGCTGAGACGCCATTATTATATAAGGTCATAAAAATACAACCATTACCATCAAGGACACCATTATACCAGGGCATTTATTCATCATCATCATCATCATCATCATCATCATCATCTGCTGTTACCTCTGCCACCACTGCCCCACTGCCATTTTCCTTTCCCCATCATCATCATCATCATCATCATCATCATCATCATCTGCCCTCATCATCATTATCATCAGCAGCAGCAGCCTCACCATTATAGTCATCATCATTATCATTAGGTTTGGTAATCATCCACGAGGGGTTTCTAGGGGGCAGGATGGAAGGGCAGCCTCCACTCACGGCTTCCTCGCATTCTCTCTCTCCACATCTGTGGAGGAAGGTGCTTTTCCTCCGACTCGCTCACTTTGGAGGCGTCGACCGACTCAAGTCGGTCAGCGCTGTCGTCCCGAGGTTCTGTTGCTTTTTCTTTCTTTTTTTTTTTCCGTGGTTGAAGTTAAATCGCAGACAGCAACAGGAGAGCTCACAGAGTCTTGACTTTACCCCCAGCACTGTGAGTATCAGATGTTCCGCTCTTTCTCTCAGGTGGGCTGCTTGGTAATGGAGGGGCTGGTTGTCAACTGTGTCTGGTGAAATTTGGAGAGAAATCCAGGACGTGTTCTTTTCTCCTTCTTCCTCTTCTAAGTATTATTATTATGTACTGTATGTACAGCTTTTGTTGAAACTGAAACTTTTACTTCCAACAGTCAGTTTTTGTGCTCGTGATGTGGCCCCACTGGGTCTTAAGTCTTGAATTTCATTAAAAATGTGATGAGGAAGTTACTTCTATTTTACAATATCAAGTTGCATTTCAATGCTGCAATAAATCAACACACAATCAGTCATTTTCCCTTTACTTTTTTATGTGAAGAGAAGATGTTCAACTTTATTCAGTTGTCTTAAAAGTCTCTTAAATCCTGTTGAAACCTGCTGGAACCCTTTATTTTCCCGACTCATGTTTGATAGCCGTCCCCGCCCACTCTCACCTCAGCCAATCGCATGGCTCCAGCCATTCATACGATCAAGGTATACTCACATTTGGGGCCACCATACATTCATCTGATGTTTTAAGCTTCTGTACATCTTCTTTCCTCTTTCATAAGTGTTCCCACGTGTCTGCCAAATCCCTCGCTTCTCGTAACCCGTTCTAGCTGTAGTGGAGCTGCTCCCACAGTGGTCACATGCAGTGTTTCTGTCTCCCTTATACAGAAGTAGCTGCTGAGATTGGTTTCTCTGTGTATCCTCTGGGTGATGAGGAGAGCCCCGCCTACAGTCAGCTCAGCATGGAAAGCGAAACAGACAACTCTCGCAGCACAACTGACAACGGGAGGGATGATGAGGGCAGAGCATCCCAGTCCGAGCCCAGTTTCCCTCCTTATCTGTCCTGCAGGGGCTGTGGACAGCTCCGGGATGAACCTTTAGGACCTGGCATCGACCTGGTGGGGCCTTACTGTCTGAGGTGCTGCAAAGCCTCCAGGGAGGCCAAAAGTACGGACTTCAACTTTGGAAGCATCAGCGGGATTCGCCCCGGTCCCCATTTGCAGCTCGACGGTGACGGTATGGCAAATGGGATGGGTGACAAAGCACTGACAGCTGATGACAAATCACCCAAACTGCACTCATGTCACCTCTGTGGCTTCTCCTCCCGTTATGCCAACCACGTGAAGCGTCACATGAAGACACACAACGGGGAGAAGCCCTTTAACTGCCCCCTGTGCGCTTACGCTTCGGCCCAGCTGGTGAACCTGCAGAGACACCTGCGCATTCACACCGGGGAGAAACCTTACAAATGTGACAGCTGCGCTTTTGCCTGCAGTTCCCTCGGCAACCTCAAGAGGCACCAGCGCATGCATGTGCCCTCTATGGGGGTGGGGCAGGACGCCTCGCTGCGACCTGCCAGTGGCCCCAGCAGCCTGAAGAGGCCAGTGATTGGGCAAAGACCTAATGAGGAAGACCCTGGTGCTCCAGCTAAAGGTTTGTATGAATTCTGAGTAGAGTTTTACATTTTGCCATCTAAACTGGTGTGTAATCAGTCCATATTTCTGTTTCAGAGGTTGCAAGGCACTCAACTAATGTGAGTTTAGGAAGCCAGAACAGTGACTTCCTTTCAGCTTTTGAGAGTTTAAAGGGGGCGTCACCACAGCCCATACCAGCTTCTAACCCCGCCCCTAGCCACCAGCCTCCACCCCTGTTGGAGCCCTCAGGCAGCGGTGGCAGCAGAGCTACCAGAGGGGGCATGGCGGACGGTGCCGCCCTCCCCCCTTCTTTATTTCCTTTCACTTGCCGTTTGTGTGGCATTGTCTTGGAGGACGAGGACGGCTCCTCTGCCCAGATATGTGCCAAGTGTACCCTTGAAATGCTGACTAAAGACTCGTCGTCATCGCCCAACAGTCCCGGCGAGCGCAGCGACAAGGTGTACACCTGCGCCGCCTGCCCGTTCCTCACACATTACCCTAACCACTTGGCACGTCACATGAAAACTCACAGCGGCGAGAAACCATACAAGTGCCCACAGTGTGACTACGCCTCAGCCCACTTCGACAACCTCAAGCGCCACCACAGAGTGCACACAGGCGAGAAACCTTACAAGTGCCATTTGTGCGATTACGCCTGCGGGAACCTTGCCAACCTGAAACGTCACCAGCGCGTGCACTCGGGGGCTAAGCCCTTCCAGTGCGCCGTGTGCAGTTACAGCTGCAACCAGAGCATGAACCTGAAGCGGCACATGCTGCGGCACACAGGGGAGAAGCCGTACAAGTGTCAGGAGTGCGGTTACACCACGGGCCACTGGGACAACTATAAACGACACCAGAAGAAACACGGCCTGGCCACAGACGGCTGGGTCAAGGTTCCGATGACTGGCAACGATGAGGAGGAGGAGACAAGAAAAGGGATGGGAGTCGGAGTTCAGACTCACAGAAAAGAAGCAGGTGTTGATATGCAGTATATGTCCAGAGAGAGAGGGCAGACAATACACTCATGCTACAAACTTGAGATTGTATAATATAACCCAGCAGAACAAAGCTACCAGCAACTTTGGTTTCTCACAGAGCCTTTATATGATTTTTGTGTGTTGATCTGTTTTGTTAGATTCCTTCAGAGGCTGCTAATTGTTTCTTTGTAGAATCTCGCACAATTAAGTGTAAAGAATATTTTGATGAATGAATCAGTTTGTCTTCTGCTGTTACTGTCTGTGTCCTTTCACTGTCTCGTTCTCTATGTATGTTCATATTAGGCTAATTTATAACATTAAAAGAAATATCTGGTTTATTCTAGGACGGAATTTGGTTTCCCTCTCTTTTGTTTTTTAAACCAAATATTACTCTATCAAGGAACTCATGCACGTATTTGTGTGATAGCTGCACTGCGTTGTTTTTAGACAATTTAAGCATGGTTTTCCTTCCCTTGTTTATTTACATGTTGTCATGTTTGTATGTTTACATTTTCTCAAGACCTCACAGTGCAGCTTTTAAGTGATACTTCACCCAAAAAGTTTATTCCCCATCTTCAGCTCACAGACATTTCTTTCCTCCTATGTTGCTTCCTTGACTCCAGAAAGAGCCAGCTGTGTAGGTTTAGCTTGAAGCTAATAGCGATTAACTCGAACAGCCACAGCAGCAAAACATCAAAATGTGCCAAAAATGTTCTGGAAGATGCACTTAATGGATGTTTTTTTGGACAATTTTGCTGTCGTCAGCAGTTGGTCACTATTAGCTTAAATCTAAGGTTCTTTCTGCATTGTGGAGTCACGGGGGGGGGGGGGGGCTTAAGACAGCTGAAAGGCAAAATACGCTTTTGGGTGAAGTATTGTTGAAGATGGGTCCTTGTAACGGCCGTTATTGTGCTCTGTTTGCATCAAGGACGAGCTCTGGTGACGGCATGCCTTCAGAGGAGTTAATAACTTGTGTATGTACTACTATCAAAATTATTTTTTAACAGTGCTGGAATTGTGTTGCACTTGATAAAATGTTTAATTTAAGCTCCTGTATCTTCAACTGTGTTGCCATTTTAAACCCCTAAAGTTTATAAAATGTGGTTTGTTTGTTTTTACCGAAAAAGTTGGCATAAAAGTAGTTTCTACTTATTTGAACAATACGTGTGCATGTATTAGCATTTTTAAAGGCCCTCTGCAAGCTTGACGTGACGAAAGGAAAAGCACATCTCTTTGTATGTGACTCAGGAGTGACAAATGTACATGAGCATGTTGTTCAAATTCATTAACCCCCCCCCCCCAAACTTTCTACTTATCTTAAATTTCTTCAAAACGCCTTTGTTTTCATTTACTTTGGGGGAAAAAGAGATGGCATTATTAGAATGCATGTGAGTGTTTTATTTTTCGAACGTAGCTGCAACACACTGCTAGAAGTACATACCTGATCATGTAGAGCTGTTTATGTTCGATGTGCGTGACGTGTCATTCATTTCCCCTAAAATGATTTCAGTTTACACATTTTTTGTCACTATTATATGCAAGAAGGATATTTTTCAGGTTGCCAGTTTTTCATGACAATGGAGAGTTGAACCCATTGATTAGTACTGAAATAGCCCAAGTGATCATCTTTGTCTTTATGCAGTGTCTCATAAATGCCTTAAGTGCGGATTTTCAAATAAAGATCTGTTAATGATTTGGTTGAATGTCAGACATCAGACTGGTGGTCTTATTTATTTTTCTGTGACGTTTCCATAAATGAGAATGTTACAACGGCAGATACACTTAGAGCTTGTTTCTGCTGCCCCCACGTGGCCAAAAATAGTTATTGAAGTGAACCAATGCGCTGCATCAGCATTTACTTTAGTCAGAAAAAAAAAAACATTGCTGAAGGAACAATCAGATGTGAATGTTTCCGTGGTGAATGTTTCCATGGTTAGTTACCACCGGCGCAATGCACCACCTACTACACACCTTGATCACAATTCACTATGAAGGCTTCCAACGTTCAAAATACGCTGACTTAATACTTCAACTCTGTCGCTCAATGATGTGTGCGATTCTTCATGTCGCTCTGCTAGCGTGCTGATGAACGTGTGTGCGAGATCGGCGGTGAAATGCAGTGAGCCATTAACCCGACAACCATGACAGCTCATAAATTTCAGAGTTTATTTTAGCATCATGGCAAACAGAGTGGACAATTGTCACTGATCTTACCACTAAAATCCCAATGACAAGTAGTGGAATGAATCAAGTCCTTACATTGTGATATTTTCTTTTTAACAGTGATGCTGCTGGGAAATTACAAAAAAAAAAAAAAAAAAAAACACTTTAAATTGAATTTGGCACCTCCGCATTTATTAACACCCTTTCTGTTCGATCTGGTGTCCCCTCGACTGGAAATGAAACTTGAGACAGAAGCAGCAGCACAAGAGTGAATACTTTGCTATGACGAGAACATTTCTGCTGCCACCGAGAGTAAAGCTGTTGATCGGTTCACTTTTACATCAAGAGGCTTCAAAACACTGAGATGCAGCTGCTGCTGCTTCTTTTTTTTGTTTTTGTTTTTTAAAGAAATAATTTAAGCTAACAGCAAATGGAATGACATGTCTTACAAAACAGCGGGATATGTTCATTTTCTTGCCTGCAATTCATGAACTTTGTTCAGCGATCGTGATCACATTCCCCGAAGCACCTTATCGGCTAAATCCTCTGAGATGATTGGCACAACAATGTATGTACAAATTACAACCAACCCAATGCTTCCAATCACTACACAAGAAGAGAATCAGTTGCAAAGTTTGTAAACACTTTCCATTTTTGACTAAAAATGTCCCCTAAACATTATGTAAACAATGATAAATGTTAGTCCATTTAAAGTTTTGTTCTATACATCTTAGATTACATTTAATCTATTTGATTACAATAAGCTATTGATGATATTAGTAATTGTTCAGAATACTTAAAATTGCATGTACATAATATAAAAAGTGACATAATTCTTATGGGTTTTTTTGTGCAAAATGCTTTAGTAAACTATAATTTGGCATTTATGAGAAACCTTTAAAAATTGGCTAAAAATCATAGATGGATTTACAAAGCCCCTCAACCACCCCAACCACCCCCCCCCCCACACACACACACACACACGACCCCCCCCCCCCCCCCCCCCCCCGCCGCAGAAATGTCTCCACACAATGTTTTAAGTCATGCTTGAACATTCATCTTCTTCTGTAATACTGTGCAAAGTGATGGGTTCAGCAAGTGCAAGCAGCCCGGCCAAATCAACCACCTCTCAAGCTCTGCAAGATTCTGCGCTGATTTTGACTTTGAAGAACAAACCTGCCGTTTTGGAAAATTTGCTTATTTGCTGTTTTCCCTTGAACCTAACAAGGAGATCGATATCCATCTCTCCTTTGTGCGTGCGTGAGGGAGCTGAGACCCACAGACAGGCTAGTTAGCTTAGCGTGATGAATGGTAGTGGATGAGAGGTGTCAGCACATCTTTGACAAAAGTCATCGAACACTTTTCTCCAAAACACCCTCTCTCTGCATTAATACAACACAGATTGTGAATAATATCTGCAATGGAATCATTCCTAATGTTGTCATTTTTGAATGAAAACACGTTTGGAACCGTTTTCCTGGTAAATTTAAACAAAAGCTGAAATTAAGAAGAGTGACTTTTGCTACTAATCATGACTGACTTTGCACAAGTGGATGATGACAAATTTTAACTACCTAATTACTTTTGATGCCAACACTTCCCATCCTCGATCATTCATTGTGCTAAGCTAATTAGCGGTCTGCACATTTTTTTAGCTCTCTATTGTAGACACACAGGAGAGAAGGGTATCTATCCTCTTGTCTGGTTCTGCAGAACACAGTAATTAAGTGCTTTTCCTTAAAGAAAAAAAAAAAAAAAGAGTTCCTTTAAGTTCCTTAAAGTTTCTTAAAGTTTCAAGCATGTTGAATGACAAGTTAACCCCACAAAAGTTAAGGCGTCAGACTAACTCTGAAGGCTTTATGCTGACAAGATTTACGGACTTGGCACATTTCGAGCATGACTGGCTAACAGTAGAAAAACATGATATTTTGGTATATAGCCAAGCCAAACATTTATCACGCACATTTCTGAGCTCTGTATATTAATCGTTCGACTGAGATCAATTTCAGCACATTCTCGTCACATCCAGAACTCTCCAAGTCCAGTTCTGCCCGATTCTAAAGAAACAAAAAAGTCAGTTCCTGCACTAATAACACTGATACAAATGTGATTCATGCGTGCAGGAATTGAGGATTTCTTTAGAATTGGCACCAAAGACAAAGGAAGTGTTGTTCATGTTGCCTCCAGCAGTGTGATCACTAGTGCCGGTCCATCTAAACATTTGGCTCTGTGGTTGGAAAAGTACATGCAGCCGTAACAGGAAGAATCCAGGATTTCTTCATGCGTTTTGTTTATAATATATTAATTTAACTTTGTACCTTAAGAATATAACTGCATTAGAGAACGTCCCACCTAGTGCCACTGAAATCAACGTGAATGGAAAAAGGAGACAGGAAGCGTCCATATTGGAATACATGTAGTGTTACATGTCATTAATGCTGCAAGTTAGATAAGATGATTGGAACGGCGGCAAATCAAGATGAGAGACTGAAAGAAAAGGACGCGGTGAACGAGAGCAGCGATAAGGCAGCCATTTCTCCACGGGGATGCTACAGTCGTGCACAATCAGACGTCTGCGTGTTCCACTCGGCTCATGATCTTCGCTTGTTGACAGTGGAATGATGGGGACAGGAGTGAGAGAGAGAGAAAGAGGAGGGAGGGAGTCACAGGTTACAGGTCATCATCGCCAATACCCTCGAAAGCGTAGTTGCCGTGGAAATCATTGCCGCTGATGTCGTTTGCCGAGTTCGAGGCGCTGATTCCTCGCAGGGACACGGAGCTCAGCTTTGTCTGAACGGAAGAAGTAACAGTCTATTTAACACAGCCCATGGTTGATTATGTGAATTCCACCAGCCTGGCTGTGTGGTCACTTAAGAATCAATCAATCAATCAATCAATCAATCAGTTCCTGATCAAACTACATCATTCAGCTGCTTCTTCATTATCTTACATCTTCATCACATGTACTCACAGATAGTTTGACCATTTGTTCCCGGCTGGGATCAGGAGAGTCCTGCAGACGAATCAACCACCAACAGTTAGATGTGCTTCACCCGACATCAGTGAAGAATCCTGGTAGAATGCATTGTTTCTCAACCACTGGGCCGAGGCCCACAGGTGAGCTGTGAGTGTCCACTAACGGGCCGCAAAACTGCTTTTCAAGTTGAAATTCACTTTTTGCAAGGACGTTCTTCTTTTATTACAGTAGAACCTTAGCCTGACAAAAGAACTGAGAGTATACATTTCAACCACAGAAAGTTGATGAATACTAAAATGATTAGAATTTTAAAAATCCAATTTGGAAAGCCCTTGAAGATTTTTTGTCATTTATTTAATGCTGGGGGGGCGCTCACGATGGATTTCATTAACATATTTCAAATATCTTATTTGAATAAAAAAGATTAATCAAACTAAACTGGTCATAACTTTCTGTTGTTTTGTTTTTGTTGTTTTTTTTAAATGGGCCCTCGCCTGTTGAAAAGGTTGAGAACCTGCGGTGCAGTGTCCCGTTTCTCACCAGTAGGGGGGGAGATTTCACAGCTTGCTGACAGTCTGGCCGGTGCATGGAGCCGTTGTGTCGTTTCCTCAGCATCTAAAAGGAGACAGACAAGTAAAAATAACTGGAGAGAAACTCTTAAGAGCACAGCAGCATCAAAAATGCTGTGTCATGCTGTGTTAAATGTATTTAATAAGGTCCTCCTCGCTCTGTGCCTGGTAGTTTTTTGTCTAAACCTGCAAACACGTGGAGAAACAAACCAAGAGGAGCAGGCGAAGGCTTGATGAAGGTAATTATGAGCAGAAAATCCTCTACATAATTACCTGCTTTAGATTTCCATGTGCTCAGATGTCCTTATATCAATAACTACTGTCTCCATAATAACCAAAAACAGTTGTAGAAAATCCTAAAATGCTGTGATGTACCTTGGCACATGATAAAATGGCATCCATATGTAGGGAGCAACAATTCCTTTTCTTCGTCACAAACCTTTTTGATGCTGCCGCCTGACTTCTTCACCATTAATTCATCCACCATCGACTGGAGGCAGATGCTCATCATGATAGCCTGAAATGCCAGAATCAGACTCGGTCATGTTTTTGGAAGTGATGAGTGTGTTGTTGAATGTGGCGCCCAAGGCTCACCTGCTGACTGGTGATGGTGACCCACCGGAGGCGGTCCTTACTCATCAGGTACTCGAAGGCCAGCTCCAGTTTGACCTCACATTTGGCCGAGCTGCAGGGATTAGTTGTGCCATTTGCTATTGGAACTTGCTGCAATATCAGATTTAAAAAAAAAAAAAGTGACCACAGGAAGAGAAGTCATGAACTATGATGCAGCTTCACTGTGGAATGTCTCCTCTCGAATGCAGACCGGAACATTTGGTCTTGACCGTTTGTCTTCTTGCATCTAAACCAACATCTGGCTTGTGTTCTTCAGTGGAGGATGAGCTGGATATTCTCTTCTGTCAATGGATGGAGGTCCACCGCAGCAGCTTGATCACATTCTCACAGTCACACGCTCGTTCTTTGGCTGCCGCGTCAAAACTGACCAGCAGCTCAGATGAACGCCGGAGCAGAGAATACATACAAACACTGTTTCAAAAGCTGCAAACATTCCTAAAGCTCGTAAAGACACCGAACTCCCTGGAGACAGGACCTCATTTATGTGCTCGCCAGACGATTTCCTCTGCCCCCTATTTCCTCTCTTAAAACATGACCAAAAACAAAGGCATGCCATAGAAATGCACGCTCAACTGTTTACACACGTTCTTCCTGATGTAATTTGAGATGTGGCTAATGGGCGTTGCACTGCACCAAATGAGCAGATTTGAAAAAAGTCCCTCTGAAAGGAAAAGATTCATCAAAATGACTTTGACCTCTGAGAATGAGTTCAGGAATTAATCGCCCTGCTGGACGGCAGATGGGTCAGCCCGGGAGCTGCTTCCACTTCCTCCATGCGGAGTTTTGACTGTTAGCAGGATTTCACAAAAAAACAACAACAACTTAACCACCACTTAACTAGTAACTAAGCAACCACCATGTCCTGTCCGAAAACAAGTTGTCCTGTTGTGTCCTTTTCGGGTATGCATCAGGACACATTAGCCTTTATACTGTATTTGAAAAAGTTCAATTCTGATTGGATGGCAAATACGCATTTTAAAACCAAGAGTGAACAGGCTCTAAATAAGCTCCCGCGTCCGTAAAAATTCATCGTCCAAACATTCGCTTTAATAACCCAACTACAACCGCACCTGCTGCTGTTCTAAGCCATTTTCCACGATGTTCCAAGATGTTCCTGTTCACTGACAGTTGGCCTGTGTAGTGTTTTATCATTCAAACTGATTCTGACACTGGGTGAAATCAACGGGAGGTTTTCATTCCGTCTTTGGACTTAAAATCTAAAACCTTAGTGAACAGCAGAGAGCCTGTGCTGTGGCGCGTCTGATGGAATCTGACTGACGCTCCAGAGTGAGTGGGATCAGCCCCAGCAGCTGCGTCGGAGCTGGAATGCGTCAGAGGCAGACCCGTTGGGATCCAGCAGTCAAGACTCCCTCATCGGCAATTGACAACTATTAGTTGAAGTGGAGGACGCTGCTCTATGTGTGCGGTTGGAGGACTGATCCAGCGCTGCTCCTGTGTGGGCTGCGGCGTGTTTGGGTGACTACGATGCAACGAAGTAATGAAGACGGTGTGGAGGTCAGCACTTTACACAAGCAGTAGGAGGAGAGCCTAATGCACAGAAAGACTCAAGTGATTTGTTTCTGGTGCAGTGGGGAGATGAGGTGTGTAAACAATGTCTGGATACCGTGTCCCAGCTTATAGCCTCTGTAGAGGGATTCCAATTGGATTATTACCAAGCTTCAGAGGTAAAAAGGCTGCTTGAGACAGACGCACACACACACACCACTTACAGAAGACGTGACTCGCCAACACCTCATGCGTGTGACCTTGAAGCTTCCCTCCTTCATCTGTTCGTTAGGGAGCTTGACGTGGAAGTTGAGCTCGTTGTTGCCAGCGCCGACGATGACTTGGCAGCCCTTCTCAGGGAAATCAGTGATACACGGGTCAAACTTGATGTAGCCATAATATTTAAGTGTCTGGCCTAGATGGATGAACTGAAAGAAAGCATGACAAAAAAAACAATAATAGATGACTAAAAATGATCTCCAAGTCCCTTGAGAAAGAATTTTTTTAATGGATCGGTGTGATTAAAAATTCATATCGTGGAGAAAAACTAGGCTAATTGGATAGAAGAATGTGCTGTGATCACTCTGGGCTGGACAAAGACATTTCCTCACATCAGCCGCATACAAAAAGCAGAACAATCTAGAAGAAATGCCCTTGCTTACTTCTTTCTTGGAGCCTTTCTCTTGCAGTGATTTGAGCTGCCTGTGCTGGTCTTTGTTGACGATAATCCAGCCTCGCTCAATGTCAGACACTGTCTGGTGAAGCAAGAACGAGAAATGAAGTTTCCTCTTTCAGCACAGAAGAACAAATGCGGGAGAGAACTCACTCCTTTCATGTGAAAAGTGCAGGATAGAAAAGCAATTAACATGGGAAGATGCACAATCAACTGCAAACTATTTATTTTTTTCCCCTTTAAAGCTCCTCTCTGCTGCTGATTTTAATCAAACTGGCAGCCTAAAAAAAAAAAAATGCTGAACAGAACAGATGAATCAGCATGGGAGAATACAAAGAGTGCAGGATTCAATGTGGTGCAAAAACCCCATCCTAACATTACTATTGGACAATGGAGGGATGCTGACGGTGGACAAAAGCTGTGTTTTCTTGATGAACATGACAAAACACTCGCTGATTCATTGTAATGATCACCGTTGAGGCTCACGTGTACTTATCTGGGGCAGAAGTCTTACCTGGGCATATAGCAAGTTCAGGCCAACTCTGTTCTCCATAACGTCACTGTCGTACACCATGTCCCAGTAGCTGCGGACAGAGAAGGCACAAACTGCCCTGTAGCGGCTTAAAAAAACAAAAACAATGACAACATCAAATATGCAGGTGAATGAACCCATTTCTGTCATTTAACAGACGTCAACTAAATTTCAAATAATGTGGGGGATGAGCAAGACGGTGACGCAAGTGTTCAACTTGAGGATTATTAGCTGTGCAGGCTGATGTCTGTTAGAGCAGATAAAGAGGCAGCAGACGGACCTGCAGGCAGCACTGCAGCTGGACTGGAAGCTGGTGCTGCTGATCAGGTTTGGTGCCAAAAAAAAAAAAAAAAAAAAATCAGGTTCTGAACCAAAAATACTTTTTGTTGTTGTTGTTGTTGTTGTGAACCGTGCTGATGCGTCACCAGCTCCTCCTTGCTGATGATGCCCACCGGTGATGAACACATGACCATGCTGCATGTCACACCCGACAGTGTGTGAGCCAATCTACTAACTACAGCTCCAGTCTAAATGTAGGCGCAGCAGAGACGGCGCTCTTTTGACCTCCCTCTATCGATGACACGCCTCAAAAACTAGTGAGCAGGCCAGCCGGATGGTTAGACACAACCATGGCTCCGAACAGCTTAAATGACACCGCTCAGGTAGGAAAAGGCTCGTACGAGTGCAGTAGGGTGTGAGGTTTACAAAAAAAAGAAAAAGAAAGAAAGAAAGAACAAGAAAATTTGTGTCTTCTTATTTGTCACGACTTTACAATGAAAGGATTCAGAAAATACTGTGTATAAAATCTGATTTTAAAAAACTCAAAAGACAGAGGCTCCTCAGAAAAAAATGATACTGTGTGATTAGAGCTGTGAATTTTTTTATCCTCCGTTCGCTGTCAAAACTCTCACCCCTTAACTAGAAGCGTGACATTTAACATGCTGTAACTGTCAGATACCGAGACTGTTAGTGGATGGAGACATTGTTGAGGCAGATGTGAAGTGTCTGGCAACAAGGGAGAAGGAACTACTTTACTCATTACTCAGACGTTTTATACGCATTCCCTTTACGCTCATGAGAATAGCTCAACCGCACTTGCTGAGCACTTCATTACGTCAACAGCTCTCCACTAATGATTTTTTTTTTACTTCGCATTCATTTCAACAATTAGCAATATTTGTAATGAATTTACAAGTTAGCAATATTTTCTCCTCTGAGATTCACACGCTGAACACAAATATCAACCCATATTTGGTGAGTGTTAATTTCAGACCCTGACAGCCATACAGCATTAGGTACTATTAAAACTAATGCAGTAATAATAAAAACAGCCCTGCTATAAACTCCTGTCTTCATGAGGACTGTACTGTTTGGTTGTTCTTTCTAGCTGTGCTGGGTTATTGAGAAGTTATAAGAATTAGGCTATTAGATCACCTCTCGGTAGCTCAGCAGCACCACAAATTGCAGCCTCCAAAATAACCATTAAAATACAGATTGGCTACAAATCTGAATGCTGTGTTATACTGCATTTGTTTAATCAGGGTGCATCGACTTAGTTGGTGAGTGTGTGTGTGTGTGTGTGTGTGTGTGTGTATGTGTGTGTGACCTTAAAACCCTGACTAAATAATTAGGATTTTATATGAGCATTTTAGCTGTAAAGACCTTTTTGATCGGTTTGAACCAGATCCTCCCCTTGATCTCTCATTTTCTCCGTCTCTCTCTCTCTCTCTCGCACGCACACACACACACGCGCACACACACACACACACACACACAGGGGGTCTGTTCTTCCTCCTCCACCTCCATTTGTTAGGTCCACATTTATTCTTTCCCTCGCTGTTCTACAACCACAGTGAAACTAGGTCAGGAGGACTAAGACTTTCCTTGAGGCAGAGAGAAAGTAAACATCCTGTGCACCTCAGTCAGCATGAGGGAGTGTGACGAAGGAACAGACACACCAGGAAGTAAGAAAGGTTAAGTTGATTGGGGGTGGGGGGGCAGTCACAAACTTTTCCATGTAGAGGAATTAAATGGCTTTCCCATCCAGGCATATGGTTCCTTCGCAGGAAGATTTTTTTGTGACACACACCTCATGACAGATGGTTGTTTCACTGCAGCAACGAGCCTTAACCCTTCGCCACCCACTGTTTACCACCTTCAGATAAATTCTTTGCTTGTGGGAAACACACGCTTGTAGACATCCAGTAAAAAATGCAAACAAAAGAAGAAAATGGCCTCTTGTGGAATGTGATGCTCTACCTTTGCTGGGAGTTACGGGGATTCGACTTTTGGGAATTTCCAAGGTCGACCCTCAATGCACTCAAACAAGCTCAGTTATGTCTTAGAAGATGAGGTCTAACCTGAAAATGAAGCTATTATGCTGTCACTGAGCGTTGAGGACGAGTTATAAAAGTATGAAAGGCTGACTTGCTTTCAACTCCTCCCAAGGTATGTTTTTCCCATTAATAACATCCACAGAAACAGGAGTGGAACAAGTATTGACTTCATTTGAATATCAACTGCGCTGAATAGCTACTGTGCAACACAAGAAAATCAATGTTTCTTCATTTCCGGGTCTACATGGATCAACTTGTGAGGACTCGGTCTCTGACATGCAGCTTTTGCCATCTACTTTTCAAGCTGAGTCACTTCTGACAAGTTCATTCTGGTTAGCAGCAGTCTGAGCAGATAAAGGCACAGAGAGGTTGGCTGAATTTGACTGGTTGTTGCTGCAATTGCCATTTTGATTTAAAAATGCAAGATGATATATTTAGCTGGGTAGGGAAGTCATCATGTAAAAAGATTAATCTGCATTTTTTTGCGGCAACATCACATTCATGGCTGTCGGACTTTTTTCTGGGAAATCAGTCTAGCCCACCAACTGTCTGGTCATGATAACTCCAGTCGTTGCTGGATTGAACTGCCTACAGCTCGATTTGGGCTCGTCTGGTTTTGTAGGGAAAGTGGAGGAGAGCCACAGCTGTTAAATGTCATAAATAACAAAGTTGTCACGTTACTTAGTCAGACCGCTCAATTAGCCAGACATTTAGTTAAATGAGTATCTGTTACATTAAGATTCTTTTTTTCTCTGTCAAGATATCCAGCCCAGTAAGTTCTGCAGCATATGACATTAACTAGTTAGTGTGTGCAGCTGTGTCATTCACTTTACACTTCATTTAATACCTTCACTCAAAAATACATCTTATGATTAGCTACGCTACAAACAGCTAATCAAAGAGCTAGCTTGCTAACCAGGTTTGATGTTACCTAAACATACCTGCTACACTGTTGGGGTTGAAAATAATCAAATCAGCTCTCGTAATATCGCATGAGACCAGACTCGGAGCCTAAAACTCAAGCTCTGAATTTCCGAAAGACAGAAATATCTGATTCATAATCCACTTTTACGCCCCATTCTGTTTTAAAAATCTTAGTCAATGTGGAAACGATTCCATAAAAGTACATTTAACTTTAGTCACCAGTCAAATTAACTTTGTAGGAGATGGTGAAGTCAGATAGGCAGGCTGCAGTTAAGCTGTTCAGACAAATTAAGAACATTCGCAGTTACGGGAACACCTTCAAAGCAGAATTTCTAGCAGGGTGAGTGAACTAAATTACCATGCCAGATTAACATTTCCACACTCAAACAGAAATATCTGAGCCATGTAATCCTACACAGATACCCAGGGAACTGAATGAGAGCTATAATAACATGTGGATGAGAGTTTCTGGGGAGGAACGTGATGAAATTGGAATGTGGTTAGTACCTTTTTCGTAGGAGTATGTGAAATTCAGAGCTCCGTAGGCTGGTGATGGATACATAAGGCAGCTCAAATTCCTGCAGCTTCCGCACAACTGAGAGAGAAACAGAGGGAGGTGATGAGGAACAAGCGCTGCAGTACAGTAAAGTCCCAAAGCAATCTGGATAATGATGGTAACAACAAACAATGAGGAACAGGAGAACTCCAGAACCAAGCAGGCTAAACAGCTGTATGTGCATGGGTATTCGTTAGTAAAATATTAGCTACAAGCTTTGTAAAATTCCTTCATGAGATGGTGTGTAAAAGCGAGCCGAAAACCATGCTGGGCACTTTGATGTTGGACATCTCTGCAGAAATAAAGAACAGATAAAAACTGAACCCTTAAAACATTTTGGAAACATTCTTCAGAGGTTCTAAATTTTGGCAAGCAGCTAAGAAGCCCAGCACTATTAATTCAAACCACGCTTCTTGACATATTTGAATATTTTACAGCATATTGATTTACACACAGACTTCTGAAAAACACACTGCCTGTCAGAGAGGAACTGAATCCATCGAGCCATCCACTTATGTCAATACTCCCACCAGTTCTGTTTCATCTGAGGCCCGCTGAGCTGAATTTATTCTGATAGCCGTATTTTATCACAAAGTCATTATCTTTGATTCTGCTTAGATTTAAGCGTGCCAAAAACATACATCTTGCTTTAAATATTTACAGATTCCTCGAAGTCTGTCTTGGAGAATATTTTCATCTGAGTACTGATTTGGCATGAGGAGAGGGGGAAGTATTTGGCAGGTGGACGACAGAGTAAAGAGAACCTCTGGGACTGAGGAGGGATTGGACCTGGCAGGACTGCGATGGAAAAGAATTAGATCGGAAAAATGAAACATGTCAATATTGGAAAGTTTCATGCCCTCAGATATTACTTGTGTGCTATTCTATGTAGTCCTGCACCTGTATGTTGACTTTTAAAAAACTGCTAACACATGTTGGAAATAAGGAAATGGCCAAATATTCTTCAAATATACTAAATACACAGTAGATGGGAAAACAAACATACAGAATGTCAATCATTGGAAAATTACTAATTTTCCAGTTATGGAACCTCCATTGGCACTGGGCAGCACAAACAATGACATTTGCTTCCACCCAAAACTATTTCTAAGTATTTTATGTGTTCATGTCCCGAATGGACAAACAATACTTTATCAGAGCAAGTTTTTTCTACCTTTCAAGTACTCACAGTTGCATCACTTCTTTGTGACTCAAGAATGCAGAAAGAGCCAGCCACGTACCTTACATTTAGCTTGAGGCTAACAGCACATATGTTCAGTAATCCAGAAACACTTTGGTTTGAGCTAAAAACATGCACTTTTGAGCTGCGCTACCAAGGGAATCAGTTCACCTGAAATCACCAGCCAGTTGCAAACGCCACAGTGCTTTACCAAAGAGGTACGGTTTATTTTTAGCTAAAAAAAAAACAAGTTTATGTGGGTTTATGAGCATACAGCTGGATAAAAACGACATGGAATGTACCGGAAAAAAAGATTAAGATAGTGTAAGAGGAGTTTTGCTCTTTTTTTTTTTGCTAGTGGGTAATGTGGCTCCATTAGCTTCTAGCTTCTATATATGTGACCAGCTCTTTCTGCATTCAAACAAGTCACAAACAAGTGATACAGGAGGGCACTTGTGAGCTCCGGGCACCTATTTGTGAAGCAATACACTTTTTGGGTGAAAAATCGCTTTCAGCAGAGCTTCGACCACAATGACACTGCACATTCTCAACTCGGGAACATTACACACAGCCTTTTGTGTAAACTCACACCACTCCAACACTGCATACCTATTTTGCATGAGCATGCAAACGCACTGAGCTTGGCTCTGATTGAGCTTCCAAGCACCAAATGAATTAATTATGCTTTTTAGCCAGCAGATACACCACAGTAGGAACTCAGATATGAGATACAGCTCTCGTGAGGTTCTCCAGCTCTTTCTTTTAATTAAACTGCAGTTCATCTCCAAATAGTGATAAAGATTAACTGAACTGTTGGACTGTTTCCACAGTGGAATTTAAAATTCAATGAGCAAAATAGAAAGAGAAAAATCTAAAATTAAGAGCCTGACATCTCAGTATGCAACTCCCTTTGGCTATCCGTGAGGTGCATCTTCACAAAGTTTTAATGTTAAAAAGTTCCTGTTCATAAAGTTCTGCATGATTCGTCTCCTGAGAGTCCCCTTGGCGAACTTGATAAAGTAGTTTATATTTTCACAACTTTATCGTGATGCCAAGTGTACTGCACATTTAGTTTAATTAACAATATTGGTTATCTGGTATTTACAAAGTCACTGTTAAAAGATAAATGTCAAGGGGACACTCCAAAGCAAATCCCACTTAGCAGTAATGAATGGTGGATCAACTTGCGAGATCTATCTTCTCTTTAAAATATTTAAACACATCATTTTCTTGCTTTAATTGAAAGAATGAAATAAAATCTCATTCCTCGTACTTTTCTCACTCTGTAATAGTGCTGTGGCTCGACTTACATGTTAGACCTCCATCCACTCCTTCACGGACAAGGAAGAGACTGAAGTAACCCACAAGGTCTTCTGGGAGATCGAGTTTTGTTGCAACAGTCTTCAAACACAGAAAAGAAGACAGAAGGTTTTATTTTGTAGGCACATACTACAATTCAATAGCAGAATGGCCACATTGGCATTTATCTTGGATGAAGTGGTATTAGTAAGCACCTCTGCATGTTGTATAAAGTGCTGAAGCTAACTGGTGAACTAGCCTGTATTCTAATCAATGTTTGCTTCATGACTCAATCAGAAGCCGCAATGTTGGACAAAACGTGTTTGTGTAAGAAAGATTAGACGGTGACTTTTTCAGGATGTTTGTACCTTGTGTTGTTTGGCATTTTTCCGTCTAGGTCAGTGTGACCGTCTGCTCTGGCAAGGATAGAAAACTATGCTCCTGAAAGTTTTGATTTGCTGTGCAGGCGATAATGGAAAATTAGTTCATCTTATTCAGGCAAACTAGGGGTCGAAAGCGTTTTCTGATTAGAAATTTAAAAAAATAAACAAGAAAACAGCCAGCAGTATCCATTATTGCTCAAAATTAATTTGTTGAACACCAAAAATCAGGCATTCCCAACACAAATAATCAAGCAAACACATTCAAAATGTGATGAATTTATTTACTTGCTTTGCTGAGCAGAATTGTAGCTAATTTTTCATGACTTCTTACTAGCTTGATTTACAACCAAGGAACCATGAGGAAACATGTAAGAGTGTGAGCAGCTGTGAGTTATGCGTGTTTTTATGGTCAGCCAAGAACAAAGGTGGATGCAATAAAAAGATTTACTTGCTGTCCCTAACTGACCCATAAAAGGGTCGAAATGGGTCAAATCTATCTGTGTTTGCTTTCTTATCTCATTATTAATCTAATCGTAGTCTTTGGTTTTTGTCACATTACGAGCCCACTATTTTTATTCCAGATTTCTCACTGACACAAGTCTTTCCAAAGTAAAGTTCAATGATTTGTGTTTTATTTTTTTCCCGTCCATATTTTTTTGATTTATCCAATCAAAGGCTTCATTATGCAATCCGAGTGTTATTTTAGTGAGGAGTGTGTCCGACCACTAAACCGCAGCAAAGATCGGACCAACAACATTAGTTTCAGTCATACTGAATCATCTAATCCAGTCTTTGCAATACAAAAGATTAAATTGTATGGCTGTTTCATATCAAATTAAATGATAAATCACTGTGGACTGTGAGAAAACGAGTGAAAACTATGTCTGATTTCTTTGCCAAAACGCACTGCGACACTTACATCGAGGACGTCCTCTGTCTGATCCGAGCTCAGAATGTTGACTGTGACCTTCTGACCGTTGGAGAGGCAGATGTCTAGAGCCACCTCTTCTGTTGGAATCTGCTGCGTCTCCTGTGGGAATGACAAAAAAACCCCAGCATGAACACAGTCTCACTTTCATGGTTAACTTGAATGGTGAGCTCTGCATTCCAGTGGCACAACAACAAAGATGGAGAAGAATTACATGTCTTTCAAAGCTGGTTTAATGATGGCATCACATGGGGGGGAGTGAAGTGGAGTTCCTTTCGCACATTTATAACACGAGTCTGATCAACTTTTAACACTGAAAAGACAGCTGAGCTCATGTGGTTCATCCAACAAGTACAGCTGTTGCATGTTCTAGTTTAAAACAGATGGATGAATATTAAAATAAGTAGTCTAGCTGACGATCATTATTTCCATCTCAATATCAAAATGGAGTCTTCATGTGAGACAGACATGGGGGATTGTTGACAGATTAAACAGATATAAATAAACTACAATTAAATGCATAATGGAAATGTACTTCAAAGTACTAATTCGCTGTTAATGCATTAACAAAAGCAGAATCCAATTCCAATTTTTGTGCTAAATTAGAAATGCTGCATTGATTTGTGCCGCTGTGCTTCTGTTCAAGACTTCACTGCACAAAACAGAATGATGGAGTGCAAAAAAATCCACAAAATCAAATGAGTAACAGCGAAGGAAACTGAAGAGCCAAAACCTATGAATATTTTACGGCTGTAAATAATAGCGACCGAGCCCATGAGAAATAGCAAATCTTAAAAACTAAATAACTTCAACTTCTGGTATCCCCAGACAGCCTCTCACCACCTCTGCTAAATCATCTCTTATCTGTGCTGTTCCCTCAGCGGGGGGTCTCCATGCACATCCCCTCCACGAAAGGTGCAGATGAAATGATAGCACCGGGTGGTAGCTCATTTTCTATTCTGCACCTGCTGTCCTCGCAGTACGTAAGGTACTTGGAGGAGGGGGGAGGGATGAAGAAACAGGCTCATGAGAGAGGAGGAAAGAGGGGGAGGAAGACAGAAGCGCAGATGGGGAGAGACGAAGGAAGAGGAGAAAAGGCAGAGGAAGACAGAGGGGTAGGTGAGGAGAGATGATAACAGGGGAGGAGATGCAAAGAGGAAGAGAGAGAAGGCGATGTAGGGAGATAAAGGCAGAGGTGAAGCAGAGAGAGACGATTGGAGGAGAAGACAGGGAGAAGACAGGAGATACAGAGGGAGGAAGATGAGGAAAAGCAGATGGAGGAGGAGAGGCAGAAAGAAGACAAGGGGAGGAAAAGCAGAGAGAGGAAGACAGCAGAAGCAGCAAAGAAGACAGAGGGGGTGGAGAAGCAGAGAAAGACAGGAGACGCAGAGGGAGGAAGACAGAGAAGGGGGGCAGAGAGGATGACAGGAGGAGAAGCAAAGAGAAAGACAGGAGGAGGAGAGGCAGAGAGGAGGATGGTAAGAGACGCAGAGAGGAAAACAGGAGGAGAAGCAGAGAGGATGACAAGATGAGGAGAAGCAGACAGAAAGACAAGAGGAGGAGAGACAGAGAGGATGAGGAGTGGTGTGACGTGGCTACAGATGGATGAATCTGTCCATGAAGGTTATTGGATTTACAGCCCTCCTGGCTACACAGGTCGCAGCTTGAATGATGACAAATCAAAGTTGCTACCTGGTCTGAATACCTAATTGAAATTCCATCAGTCCAAAATCACCGCTAGTATCAACAAACCATCCCTTCTAACAGTTCTGTTCTCCTCCACTACCACAACATTTGCTGGAGTTCTGGCCCTGCTCTGAGCACTTTTTGGCAAATCTAATAACATGAATCATAATGTGGCTGACCTGTGGGTGATATAATGGTTCAAAAGTATCTCTCTCTAACACACACACACACACAATTCAACTGTCTGACTATATTTGGCAATAGGATGCTCTATTCTCAGTTTTCATGTTTGACGTAATCGTTTCACACATCACGACATCCAAACCAAACAAGCTTGCACATGTAACCCACAAGCTTATAATCACAGATGACACAGCCTTAAAAAAAAGAGGAGTGTGTGCTGCCGCAGACGGCCACACGAAGAAAACAGCCACCTGACTCAACCGCATTGCCAAAAATAATGACTGCATCAGTCTTTTGGCTCAAGGAGGACGTAAGGAAGGATTAATAATAGGGCACTTTTAGCGAAAATCATAATTATTTTGGTCATTATTGAGATTATTCAATGTGATTTAGTCATTGACGTAGTAAATATCTTTCGTTTGCTTGCTTGATGCTCCTCGTCTGACTCACTGAAGTTTCCAAACTGCTTGAAGCTTTGTTTTCTGCCACGGACTGCCATTTAAATAGTGGAATCAGGGGCGTCTCTAGGTGTTCTGGGGGCTCCAGGCAAACAGGAACTGGGGGGGGCTCCCCTGACCTACAACCTTCGCAGTCACAGCGAGAGTTGCAGTCTCCTATAGACTGCCAGCCACAGGATTTAGGGGGGCTCCTTTCCAATCATTGCTGAGGAATAATGGAGGCCTTCCCCAGTACAATGATCACTACACCCCCATTAGCTTGTTTTCCCAACAGTAGAAGCCAAGATTGTAACTACAAAATGACACACAACCAACCTGCTGTGCTTTTCTTAAGAAGCTGTTGAACATCTCGCTGGTTCCGAGCAAGGGATCCTGGCGCACTGAACAGAAAAAAAAAGAAAAGTAGCAGAATTGATGGAATTTACAGACGGCTACATGGCAAAATGATAACAAAAATTAGTCACACTAGACAACAGATTCCTGTTTGATTTATCTTCATCTAGAGTATGTTTTTATAGAGAATCGTGTACTTGTGTCATTTATTTTTATATAGGTTATGTTTTGTTGTTTCTGTTTTTTTTTTTTTGGTGAACTTGGATTTTTCTGCAGAACCCAATCCTATAGAGAACCCATGTTCTCGGCTTCTCTGCAAAAAGCCTTGTGCTACCCTCGTACAACCCCATTTCAAAAAACCCAAACTGTCCCTAAAACGTGAAAATTACACTTCATGAAAATAAGCCACTTTGAAACTACACGAACTTATTATGTGTAGCAGTCCTTTATCATGTTGTTGTAGGGTAAACAAATTAATCACTGGTCCCTTCAGCCATTCCAGTGACCCAGCATGCACCATACCAGGTCCCTGGCACACATGAATGGAACAGGGCCACCTGTGTTTACCCTGCAACCACACGTCAAAATGGCTCCAGTATCATTACAGACTACAGTTTCCTCATCGTTTAGGCTAACTAAGGACTTTCCACTCACTCCTGTTATGGACGCAGTTTTCAATCAGCATTTAATGATCTGCTTTACAATCCTGAGTAACTGAAACATGAGCATGTGTGCGCGTGCGTGTGTGTGTGTGTCTGTCTGTGCATTATTGTCTTTAAACCCTTTGACATAAACTTCAAAAGTTCTGAGAATCATCTACGTCAGAGAAGATAGAGTTTGTGGCAGTTCATTTTCCATAACTATGTAAAAGCCATGATGTAACTGAGCAAACTTCTAGCCAAGAACACTCTGTGTCCGTATGCTCTCAGAGTATGAGCAAATACACACTTGAACAACGCTTCCTTGTTCTGCTGTAACTGCCAGTACTGAGAGGATTAAAACAAACCCTCGCCATTGTTGCCAATTCCACTTACTCTCATTTGCAGAAAGTTAACCCTCGACCTGTTTACGCAAATTTGGGCAATATGCAAACAAACCTCCAAAAATTGGAGGGGGGGGGGGGGGGACTCCTTTTGGGTTCTTGAACAACACATCATAAGACTTGAAGAGAAATCTTTTAAAACAATCATGAGGCATGTTTAATTAGGAAAAAAAAAACAAAAAACAGTGCTAGCTGTAAACAGAACAAATGAATTAAGTCTTTGTGAGAAGTAATGCATCCATTCCTGGAGGGGAGGCAGAGCAACATGAGAAAGTCAAGGCCCGTAAACCTTTCATAAACCTGCCAGGTCTGAAATCCGGAGTTTCCCCAGAAGGTGTGTCGGAATATCAGTGGAGTCTAATGAGGCTTTGGCTTGGTGTCCCGGCTCTCTCGGCGGTCAAATCATCAATTATTAATGAAACACTTCTGTCTTTATGTGGCGTGGAGAGACCAGAGTAAGGCTGGACTCCCCGCAGACACCAACTCATTCTTGTAATTGTTTTGGAGAGGCAAATATTTCAAGGAAATTGAGTTACGATAGCAAAGTTACATGTTGTTTCAAAGGCTCCATTTTTGCTCCCCTCACCCCTCCCACTTTTCACAGCATGAAAAAACAAATCCCCCCCAGACATAAAAAAGGGAAAATAAATTGTTGGAGACATATTTGCACCACTGCAACTGAGAAACAATACAATTTCCAGCTGAAGTGCTGACAAAAACAACCACATTGCGGCTTGAATTTTAATTCCGACACAAATGAGGTAAAACGCAACACAAGCCATCTGTGTAAGTCCATTCAGCAGGAATAACTTACCAGCCTGCATGTATTTCTCCAGCTGTTCCCGTCGCTGTTCAACCTCAGCAGGAGTCAGTGTGAAGATCTTCTTTGGAGGGAAGGCAGGCACCACGTTGCTGCCATATTCTTTCTTTATCTGTTAGAACAAAACAAGTTGTCGAGCTAAAGTTGCTAATCTGCACTGAAGAAGGCTATGCAATAGTTTTTGTTCTACTTTGACCATAAAATCAAAAGTTTGCTAGATTCTGTTTTTTTTTTTCTCCACGATAAAACATCTGTGAAACCAAATATATCCATTTGAAATATGAATAACCCTATTAACTTTGGTACAAAGTGACGGTCTGTTGGCGTTGTGCTGTCATTTTTCTATTAGCTACATTCATACAGCTTGAGATGAATCACAGGTTTATTTTCAGCCCTGTTAAATGACTAGCTGATGGCGTTTCCGTGCGTAACACGTGCGCCCACACACACACATACACACACACGTGCGCGCACACACACACATCTGGAAGCCTGAATGTCCAGTCATTCCAAGTTTACTTTGTCTTCCAGCTTCTTGACTCATTTCTTCCAATTTGCTATCATCTGAGCTGTTAGCTTTGAACCGTGGAAGTATTATACTGAGCCCTCGCAGGTCTGAAAACACATCCATCCTGCTTCAGTTTTCATCTGCTTGTTTTTGCAGGCAAAAGCTTTACATTACACACACACCATTAACACTATTCACTGGCACGTCATTCCTCATTCAAGAAACAATCACGTCTTGAACATATGGCATGACCACAGTGAGGGAGAGGGATGATTTTGATCTCATCATTCTGCCCTTTATGATTATTTAGTACAATAGAGCCACTTGTTACACACACACACACACACACACACACACACACACACCAACTCCCATAACCATCCAGCAGAGGTACAGAGATACATATGGAACCTGTAAATCTAAAAGAAATGTGAGCTTTATTCAAGCGACTCTCCCTTTTGTCCTGTGTTCCAGCTTTGGATCTGGCAGTACGACCTTGTTACAAATGTCTACATGAGACAAAACACAATAAACATTGAGATTGTGTCTGCAATAACTGCATGTGTACACCACAAGAAGCCCTGTGGGGTTGATGCTTTAAGATTCAAGTGTATCTTCCTCATACCCTGTTGCCAAGCAACAGCAACTGTCAGGCTGTGTAACACTTACTTGAGGACAGAGTTTGGCCCTTCCTTGCTTATTTATTAATGTGTGAAAACCAGAGACTGGCCACTTGTAAAAGGTGGACTTTATGCAGTGGTGCACACATCATATACAAAAGACCACACAGGTAATCAAGCAACAAAAAAAGGAAACACCACGGGACAACTTTCACAATCCTAACAGATTATGACACGAGCTTTAATTTACAGAATGTCTTCAGCCAATTTTTTACGACTGCTGAAAAACTGGGGTCTATGATGATAGACTTGTCATTCTAGCTGAAAGCACCAAACGCTCATGAAAACACTCACAAAAAACAAGAGTTTTCAGAGTAAACAAACACAGAGGAGAGAGCTTAAGAGAGCTAAAAATAGGGGGGGGAAAACACTCGTGAAAAGTTGTGGAGGAGTGGAAGAGAGACTATGAAGTGCAGAGAAAGTTGGAGGTGAGAGAATCAAATCCTGGAGCCGAGGCTAGGGTAGGTAAACTAATGCTAGGTGCAACAGATTTGGTGGTAGTGATAAAAGCAACACACGATAATGGCGCATAATCTTCCACCTCCTCTGTTTTCATTGGATACTGGTGATCCACAGTTTGGTTGGGAAGAAGTCGGCTCGGAAAAAAAACCTGTGTTTTCAACGCTTGGACTCCAGTTGAGAGGAGTCCGTTCTCCTCACACACTTGCCGATTTGAGTCTGTACCCCTCATGTGCTTGCCCAAACACACCTGCCCAAAACTAGTGCAGTCTAGTATCAAGCACTGTCACGAGTGAGTGAATTTCGGGCTATAGAAAAAACAGACAGATGCTAAACAAATAGCACTAATAACTACTTAAACAGCTATTTGTTTAAGTAGTTAAGCTCTGTTTAAAGCTTTACTGAGCTAGAGACCCCCCCCCCCCCCCAAAAAAGCTTAAAACCAGGCAAGAATTTCTAACAAGTTAGATGAAGGACAAGAAAGGAACGGAACATTCCTTCAATGTCACCAACACCCACCAATACTCTCTATTTACATGCAACACTTCTGGAAAGAGTAGCAGAATAAAAGCATGATTCAGACTGATGGAAAGCATCTACCAACAATATGACATGGCGACGGCTGAAAGGTTAAACTGAGTGAGGCGTTTAAAGGGTGTTCAGTGCACTGTGCATGCTGCACAATCCTGTTCTGACACATCTTGAAAGCAGCGAGTAAATTGTAACAAGCTTCTATCTCACCTGTTCGTGGAGTCCAAGAAGTTGACTGTAGCGTACCCGACAGTGCAGCACACCATTGACGTGGATGTTGTAGGCCTGCGGGAGGGAGGGATAACAATTAAAATGTGAGGCGAGAGAAAGGTCCCGCGTGATGAAGAGAACAATTATGCTAGTTAGCTGGTCAATGGACACATTTAAAGAGAAACATTAATACGTGTTAAACAGGCTTTATTCAAATAGAAGCCCAATAACTCCAAATAATTGCTGCAAAAAGTCAGTCAGTGCTGAAATTTTACAGCACACAGAGAGAGCGTACTTCCAACAAGGCAAACTTTAAGCACTTCTGTGCCTGTGCCCTATTAGATCTGTAAGCAGCGATAAGACGGCCCTTGCACCCTGTGCACTCCCAAGTATGTGGCGGTTCCATTGAGTGAGAGGGAGCTGACACCTGATCATGTCTGCATTTTGCAGGAAGGACCAGAACAACACAAGCACTGTGGTGAAAAATCTCACTTCCAGCGTCCACAAGGTGGTGCTAGAGAGAACCCACTCAGTATACATGATGTTGCTGTACATCATGTGAAGACAACACTATCATTCTGATGTAACTCAAGTCACATTTGTTACATCAGGCTTTCTTCCTGTCACAACTAGGTGATGCTATGACACAAACTGAATGTGTAATTGTCTGCAGGCTGGGCGTATCACCAATTTGTGGATCTAATCATGTGGAGTCTAGTTGCAACTCATTATTAAGGTCTTCATGCATTTCTGACCAAATTTAAGATGGATTTGGTCGACCCACAAGGATTAAATCACAAGTGTAAAAGAACAAGAACATGTGATTTCCTGTTGCAACCAGGTGGCATAATGTATAATCTGCCAAAAAATGTAACGTGCTTCCTTGGGAGTGTAGTCCATCCCTCAACCATGTTAATGAAAATCGGCCTGACAGTTATTGCATAATCATGCTGACAGTCGAACCTCAGCTGAGACAACAAAAACACAAGTGATGACAGTGAAGCAATGACGCAAATGTTTTACAATCGTGTAGGTTGAGGACAAGTTTTACTTATTGTACCCCTCAAAGACACTTTAAAACAAACTCCATCCCATGTGATCTCCTCACCAAATGTTTCCCGCTCTGACGTGAAGAATGAATTTGAATCACACACCACTTGTTTGTTGAGAGCGGGAAACAGACCCTGCTGCATGATTCCAATCAAAACAGTTGCTCCTTGCATTATGCAGAGCTACAGGGAGAAGAAATCACACAAGCAATCTTTAATTCTTCCTCTAAGACACTGTTTGTTTTGACAGCAGATATCGCTGGTTACGCCACCACAAAACCGCCGTTTGGAATCAGCAATCCAAATATCTGCTTACCATCATGTTTAGAACCAGTTGCGGAAAATATGTCTAGTTTTCACATCAGATGCCCCATTAAGTATTGAGAAAGGTGCTGAACCTCGAGAATAACAGAGTCATACTTGAGTTGTACCCTACGGGAGAGGAAAATACCTTGAGCTTGGCCAAATAGAGTCACGCTCGGAGAAAAGCAGAGTTGAATTGTTAAAAGAATGCAGTGTTTTTCACAAAGTGCCACAAATCTAGTCTAACAACAGTCAAAGCCTGTCACAATGAATCCTAAAAATGACTTTGTTTTTCTTGAGAAAACGGCTCAAAAAATATGAAACCTATCTTCGCATATTCAGCTGGCTGACGTAATTTGTTAAGAGTTTGGCAAATATAATTTTCTTTCTCCCAATCAAGTGCCTGATTTATATTATTCAGATATGATTCAAGAAAACTCAAAGCAGAAAGAGTGCACATTGGGTGAGTTAATATAGCTGAAGAATCTATTACAATGAAATTATTTCATTTTACTCATCGGTGACAACTCGTAATCATTCTAAAATGTCTTTTCAACAAAAGACCAGGAGAAAGAGGAGAAAACACAAATAAATAAA
Source organism: Aulostomus chinensis (assembly GCF_037954235.1). Lineage (NCBI taxonomy): Eukaryota > Metazoa > Chordata > Actinopteri > Syngnathiformes > Aulostomidae > Aulostomus > Aulostomus chinensis. The sequence goes on along the minus strand of NC_141339.1, from coordinate 16,802,144 downwards.
TGTACACAGATGCATACATCACCGTGGGCTCTTTCATGAGACGTAGCAGGTGTGGGTAATGATTGACCATACATCTACGATTGTTTTCTTCCTACTCCACACACACACACACACACAAACACACACACGTGGAAGAGTCTAGGGTTATAAAAGGTTTGTTAAATTCTCATTCATGATCAGAGGAATGTTTGGCGCTCTGCTGAGGATAGCATGTGGAAATGCATCAGCAGCCTTAAGCAGCTCAATCAAGATTGAAAGTGATCGTTTGTGGTGACCTTTTTCAACAATAACCTCATCGTATGCATTCATTTCCTCACTCTAAACCATTTCTGTATGCTGCAGTGACCTCTAGAATCATCATGCAGGTGTGACTATTCCTTCGCAGCACATTATTTTTTTATAACCAATGATTTCATTTACGCTTAAAAAAAACACAACACAAAAGTGGTATTAATTTGTGGCGATTATCTTGAACAAATTGTGCGAGTGTCATTAACTTTTGTTAGCCACAGAGATTATTTTCTGCAATGACAGAAAATCCAATGTGAACATCCCATTGAATTTTGATTGAATGAAACTCCAGCAATGCGAACTTCCAAATTGGCTTCCAAAATCATGCCATCCCTGCAGCACTCTACTGTAATACAGCATAAAAATATTACAATCAGTCCTACATCACTCACCTTCAACACTATGATAGTGACTTACTCATTTTGTTTTTGACTAACATTTACTCCTGTGTACAGCCGTGTACACTGAGCCAAGGAAGCACATCCTGCATGATAGTCACTGAAGAATTCCCATTTGATTTGTCCTTAACAGTCAGTGCTCCTCTCGCATGGAATATTTATATTGCGGGGTCATCTGTCAAAACAATTAAAGGAGTTCTAACAACTCTTCCCCTGCATAGTTACATGTAGTTGCAAATGTCGTTGCAGGCTAACACAACGTATTAAAACATCTAGGGAGGGCAGAGGAGCGCTTAAATGTTTGGAGCAAGTCCAGTGAATAAACAGAATGATGTGTATGTAGGCCTTACCCAGGCAGGCAGGAAGGAAGAGAGAGTATGCAGAATGTGTGGCTCTGCTTGATTGGACCTAAACTATCCCAGTTTTTGTACACTGTTAGCAGTTCAACTGGGGGACATTAGAGGTTTTCCAAAAAACACAACTTGATTTAAATGTTTCACTCCCAGTCACCTGATAGAGATCAAACTGGGGCGAGGGCTTTGAATAAACATTTGTGGTTTGATGAAGGCCTCAGAACGAAAATGGTCATTCACAGAATTTTAGTTCGGGGTGTGTAGGCGTTACTCCTTTCACCAGCTGCTGCTTTACACCCACACGTGATGTGAGTGAATTCAACTTTAACATAACGTGTGGGACAAACCATGATCCGCAATGCTACAAAAAAAGATTAACTTGTTCCTTCCAGTTCCTCATCCTAAGACGTCGTCAGTTACTGTTGAATCAGTCACACACCAGAGAGGAGAAGTCTAGTAGACAACAGGAAGTGTGTGCACTCCAAAATAAAGATTTGTCCTTGCTTGCAAGAGAATAGCCCCATATTTAAAAACTGCAGCCCTTGTTATTCGCAAAAAGCCCTGTGCAAACTCAGCACATTCTCTTGGCAACTGGTTCCAAGGTACATATCCCATCTCTCAGCATAATAATCAAGCAAAGTCCCTTCCTGCCGGCTGGTTACCGGAAGGTCACAATGACAGTCACAGGACAGCCAGTCGAGAAGTGACAAGCCGGCCTTTAAGTTCTCACTGCACCACAAGCTGAAACTATGTGCAGCCAGGTAGAAACCAGACAGAGAGTCAGGAATACTAAAAAATCATGTTGCCTTGAAGGATATTAGATCAATTTCAAATACAAAATCCCAGCACAGGTGTTCCCTACTTATCTAAACACATCCAAAGCATTTGAAAAACTTAACGGTGGAGACACTGAAGGCAGACATTTGTAAGTCTCTTCCAAGATTTCTCCACTGAAGCAGGATGGAAAACAGTCATGCACAGGTGCGTAGCATTATGGCTAGTGTGACGCCTCATGGAATTCAGATGTTGCAGATGTTATTGTAAAGTAGCTCCTTTCTTCTGTAAAAGCACCTGACACATTTTCCAGTGACCATCATCCTAGTGTTCTAAATGAATCTAAGACCATTTTCCATGGCTGACAGGGAATAAACTTGACCACAAAGCTGTTCCCTAGCAACAAAACCACGTATTCACAGATTGGTTCACTAACGGTTGACACATTCATATAAATGCTGAAGAAGCCTTACTTGGCTTGCCAGTACTTCTGAAACACAATGAGACATAATAGTAAAGCGGATGTGTGTCTGAAACTGATGATCACAAGTTGTGAAATATCTGCAGAGGCTAAAATACTGTCAATTGCTTGCACGCGCAATTGAGGCAGTGGCAGTTCCGGTGGGTTTCATGGGAACAGGTCCAGTTAGCGGGCCACTGCTACCAGCTACAAGCACAAGAAATTTTGAGGAACAAAAAAAAAAAGGTCATTCAGACATCAGTTGATGGGGGGGGGGGGGGGGGGGGTAAGGGTCAAGTGCAGTGTTGCAAGAGTTGGTGGAAAATTTCTATCGTTATTCCTGTGTACGATATTACTATGTAATTAAATTGTATCATTAGTCTACTTGCTTGGTTATAAAGACAAATGTACACAAATTACAATGTGTTTGAGCAACTCAAACATAAACTTGCATTAAAATTACAAAAAACTATGTGAAGTAGTAGTGGGTACCCTTTAAAATATACATTACAGTATTACATTATTAAAATTTAAAAACCAATATTGAAAAAACATTTCTGAAAAGTAATTACTGTTTTCTTTTCTTCTTAAAGTTATATATTTAAAGCTGTTGACAGCAGGATTTGAATTGCTGCACAGCACTGATTAGGTGGTGGAGTGGCTGTCAATCAATTGAATGGTCACTGGTTCGATCATCAGCCCTTCCAGAGACCATGTCAAAGTGTCCTTGGGCAAGATGCAGAACCCCTAATTGCTCTTGATGCCTTCACCATCATTGTCTGAATGTGTGTATGCAAGTTGGCACCTTGTTGACCCCCATCTGCAAACAATGTATGAGTGTGTGTTGTAAATGTTTTCAGTCAGTGGTAAGGACAATCATCACCTCCCCCACTCCACTTCAAGTGGATCAATCCATATAATGTCAGAGGTCAAGTAGAAAGTAAACAAATGAAACCATGGTACTTGAGAGCAAAGGGTTACAAACTGAGTAATAGTGAGAGCAACAAGGTGAGTGGGGTGAGGGATCCATACACTGACCCCAATTACAACAGATAACCATCAGTGATACTCTGAAGACTAGAATTCATCGCTGCCAAAGTGGCAGTCAAGACAACATTCGCACAACAGCCATTCGTGGTGCTACAAACAACACTTGTTGTGCCTGAGGTGTGAGGAACCAGTTTGGACCACACTCAAGTGGATGACACTTCGTGACCACATGAGGCAATTATGCCGCACCATTACAATCCAACATTTTACCGTCAACAATGGCAAGTCCTGTTAAATCGTGAAATCCACAGATTATTATCACGCTGATACTTTCAATGCCATCAAGTTATTCTTATTTAAGTTGTTTATGCAGTCAGGATTGGGGAAAAAAACACTTCAAGCCAACACCTTCATTACACATGACACAAATAGCAATTCTGTGGTTCAACTAGGACTTGTTTTATTGGGCAACCTACCTGCTATTTGATCACCTTTTCCCAGACTAGTTGGTAAATAGAAACTCAAGGTGCATTGACATTAGCCAGACTTGTGGCTAGCTGAAGCCAGCAGGTAAAACAAAACAACAACAACAACAACAACAAAAAACTCACCACATATGTTGATCCATTTTCTCCCGAGCGAACCTCCGTTTCGGGTATGGAAAAATGCATTTTTAGCTCGAAGCACAGCCCCACTGGCAGACGGTCAAGTAGTTCAACGCCGACGATGGAGAGGAAGACACGGTTCCACACTGCAGTGACTGTCGGTGTTGACTACAGAGGAGGAGGAGGAGGCATTCACACGGTTCATCCGCTGGTTTGAAGTCCGGGGAAAGCGGTGCTAAGCTAGGGAGCCTGTTGATGACTTTCCTGTCGGTCCAGCAACTCATGAAACTAGCATTCACATAAAACTTCTCCCACGTCAGTGTTAAACTTTTTTAACTGCCGTCCCCTTAGCAGCCATGTTGCAGCAAGTATTGAGCAATTAAACCTTCGCCGCTTGCGTTGAAATGTTTTTTTCTTTTACCCACTTTTAAAATATTGTTTCATAGCCATCCACTGAGGGAAATACGATTTGCGTAACCAGATGTAGATTCGTCTAAAATGTGCCGTCGGTTCCTGCGAACCTCACAGCGTCGCAGAGTCGTTGGTAAACCTCTCGGTATATGAGGGGGGTCAGTTGTACTTGTAGTGGGTTTGTTGTTTTCCCGTCTCCCACAGTTGCTGAAGAAAATTGTACTCGACGAAGGAGCATGTATAGGTTTAAGTTGGTAGAACACGAAGAAAAAGCCAGCGTTCCACCGCGGTCATGTCAGCGAGTGTGTGTTTAGCTGCTAGTGAACTAACAAGAAGCATTGGAACAATCTTGGTCCAAACCATTTCATTTTCAGCGGAGGGGGATGATTGAATCGGTAATGCTAATAAAAACACAAACGTTTTTCTCAGGTCTATTTAAACTTACACATTATGGAAAAAAAGATGACTATTTAACACAAATGAACAATTCTGTGGTTTCAAATTTATAAAATCTTCCAATTTGACAAACATCGAACTTATGAACTGCCCCTCAAAGTGACAGCGGGAACGCAGGCACAATACATTGCACTACAAAGTGTCCATATTAACTGAATTCGGGCTAATTACGTCAACAGCCTTGACACCTTGATTAATTGTACATTTGTGGAAATGTGTTTCAAATTAGGAAAATTATGGTCAAATTGGTTAAAGGCTTAACCTCATGAAAAGTCAATTAACCTATGGCAAAACGTAATTAAAGTAAGAGCTTCACATGAGCTTCAAAATGAATTATTTGTAAATACTTTAAGAGCTCTTAGAAACCTTTGGTTCTGATGCGTTCTACGTGTACTGACTTGCGCTTTTGGTTGTATGCGTAAATGCAGCGCAGTACTATCGACGCCACTGGACCAGCTTCCTGTCACATGTCTGCTGGGGGGTGGGGGGTAATGTGTGAATATAAACGTTAATATCGTATTGCTACCAGCTGACTTTCAAATATTAATTCAGAAATGTAAAAGTTGTTTCTTGCTCAATTATATTGTCACGTCATTTACTTTGTTCTTTTTTAACGTAGGGCAACAAAAATTAACACCTTTAGGAGACTAGATCGTTAGATTTCTTACACTTATATAGGACCGGTCAGTCCACTGGTATCATAGCAAAACATCGTTGTTTTTAAAATCATTAACACAAAACCATATAATTTAGTTTGCAGTTAATCAATTTACATATTTATATTTCTGTCAGTGAATTTTTTTTTTAAATCCCGGAGACACTGAGCCAGACATTTCACAAACTGTGCAGGATATCAATTACAAGAAGTAAATGCTAGTAAACCTGCAGTAAATGCAGATGTGGCACTGGTTTGTTCACATTACTAAATTATTCAAGAGGAGTTTGTGCGTAAATACGGTGCAAAATTATTGACGGGCGCGTGAAGGCGTTGGAGCGGCTTCCTGTCACGTGTCTGCTACAGTACCGATCATATGACTTCAGTCAGTAAAAATGAGAGCTGGATGCCACCAGCTAAAACCTTCACTGTTTATTTTGACCTGTCTTGTCTTTTTTCGCGATAGCTACCAGCTAACTGAGCTGCAGGTAAGACCGGCAATTTTATGGAAAAGTACTCAACTGTACATATAAACGGTCACGTGATAAACTCGTCGTATTATTGACGTGCTGATGTAGCTGCGACGGCGAAAAATAACTAATGTTGTTTACAACTTGTGTTATAAACACAGGTATGTGAGCTCTGTGGCGGGAAGATCGTCAATGCCTCGGCGGTGGGTCGCTTCTGCTCCTCGTCCGCTGGTCGGATAGACGGACGTTGCTGTTTGAGGAATGACAACACAAGTGACAGTGAACGCATCATCGGGTGCGAAGGGTTACTTCCATGTGTCTATTCTTCTCTATAATATGAATGTGTTATTTATCCTGCACTTTTAATAACTAATTGTTATGTCAGTTGTTATAAATGTAATATAAATGCTACAATATTTCGGCGAAACAATCAATATCAAACACGAAGGGAACTGCTGACTGGCCACATTTTTGGGGGAAGCAACATTGTCTTGAAACCTCACCATGTGTTATTTGCGTGGTTGTTTTGTTTGTTTGTTTTTTAATAATACTGCTCTCTCTCTCTCTCTCTCTCTCTCTCTCTCTCTCACACACACACACACACACACTCACACACACACACACACACACACACACCAGGTGAAACCGAATGTGAAATTGTAACCAAATACTATATTATTACTAAGCTACAGAAGTACACCAGTGGCAGCTTTTCTGCTGTGTCAGTCACTTGTGTATAAAAAGAATCTCCCACTAATCCCAAAGTGGCCTTCATCCACTTGTGATATGTTGTCCATTTAGAACCATATATATATATAGAGAGAGAGAGAGAGAGAGAGAGAGAGAGAGAGAGAGAGACATCTGCAGCCAACATTAAGTCTACTTGTTAGTTTAGCTTTGATTGTTTCAACATGTGTTATTTTTGTTGTTGTTGTTGTTGTTGTTGGTTTGTGTTAGGTTGGATCTGTCTAATTGTTCACTAACTCACGTGGAGGATCTTCAGGGAGCATCGACGGCATTCATAATGTATGTAAACTTCCTTACACAACAGAAATAGTCCAAGCTCATGCGTAGACAAATGAATGCCAACTGCTGAGTGGCTGCATTGCAGTATGATTTGAAACAAAGGAACAGACATCAGGAATGAGGGCCAGGGCTGGAAGTAATGATTACTGTCATCTCTGATTGATCTGCTTATTATTTTATTAATTCCTTCATAAGCTGCCTCTTTTAAACATTCACTTTACAGAGATCTCTCCGTCAACCCAATCATCAACATGAGTGACTCGGTATTTCAAGGATACATTGAGTTAAATCACTTGTAAGTACAATGGTAGAGAAACTGATCAGCATTGGGATGTTTCCTCGTTTGTATGATGTCTGCATGAATGTTCAAACTGTTTGGGGTTTTGTGGTTTTAAGGATTTTACCACCAGATGTAGTTTGTCCAGGCGGCAACACGTCCTGGGAAACGGACCAGATCAAAGAGGGTCATCGTCTCTGTGAAGGCCAGAAAAATATCTGCAATCAGACTGGACAGTTGTGTAAGTCTCTGATGTCCACTACAGAGTCCACTACAGAGTCCACTATATAGTCCACTACAGAGTCCACTATATAGTCCACTACATCGTCCACGACATAGTCCACTAAGTAGTTCACTCCAGAGTCCACTACATAGTCCACTATATAGTCCACAACAGAGTAAACCAGAGTCCACTACAGATTCTGCTACCATGTCCACTACCAAGTGCAAGATCTAGTCCAGGTGTCCATTATCATGTCCACTACATAGTCCACTAGCTCATGCACTACTACGTACAATGTAGTCCACTACAGACACAGTCTGTTATCAAGTCCATTACCTAGTCCACTCCATAGTCATCTATCAGGTCCACTACAGACACAGTCTGTTATCAAGTCCATTTCCTGTCCACTCCATAGTCCACTATCAAGTTCTTGATATGCAGGGGATTGTCCACTATTTATTCTGCCATGTAGTCCACTATTAGGTCCATACACAGTATCTTCTCTGTACACCTGTCACATATTGCTTATTTCCATTTTTGTACAGTCTGGATAATATGTAATACTGCAGTATCCCACTGGTAATACATGAAATCACTACATCTTATTAATATTGACAGCCATTAATTGTCCAGAGTCCTCACTCTGTGCCCCCAATGGTCCCGGTTTCTTTGAGTGCAGCTGTGTTGACAACTACCATGGATACAAGTGTCTTCGAGAGGTCAGTGCTACTTCATTCATTCATGTTTCTACCTCATTATTACATTAATGCAGCTGCTCATGGCATTAACAGGGGGAGTTTCCCGCTCTCGAGGTCTTCGGACCTCTCGGCGCGTCTACGGTGCTGATCTCGGTCCTGCTGTGGGTCACCCAGAGACGAAAGGCCAAGTCCCTCTGAACCTGAAGTGCTCATTTTTATCTTTTAAGTGCAATGATCTACTGAGCAGAGCTGAAGGGATTATGTGACCTCAGAGTTGCCCCCTCCCCACCCCCGCTTATTTTACATATTTAATGACTTCTCACGCCTTCGAGGGGCTGCTGACGGACTTGTTTTACAATGTTCTTGTTAATTCAGAGAGGAAGTATTTCAACAATCAGATCCTCTCAATGACTACTGCTTACATTTTCAGTAACGAGGTTGTTTTAAACAGTGTTACATGCTACGTTTACCCATCTTGAAGCGTCGATCGGCAAACTTTAGACACAAACGATTGCATGGCAAACCTGATGTTATGTTAAAAAGTCTGCTTTTAGACTCCAAGCTTAACTGAGCTTCACACGTGTTGCCTGCCAAACTCTTTTAGCAGCAGCACAGTGTATTATTTCTATCTCACCATCAAGTAGAAATGTTTTGGAATGTCAACTGCTTTATCAATCTTTATCGCCTATTTTATCATGTTAAATAATTCAGCTTCAAGTTGAGACAAAAATGTAGTCGCCAACTGTTCATTCACACTCTGGGAATTTTAGAAAAATCTTTGTGTATGTGGTTGGGAAAACTTTGTTCGAGGCTTTTTTGGTTTTGAGAAAGAAAAAAAGCATTAGTTGTTTAGCGATCACATTAACATGATGCAAAAGCAATTGTGTGGCGTTAACACTTACAGAGTTTGACTTTTGGAAATGTGACACATTTACTTATAAATGTTACATCTCAAGTAAATACCATTTGTAAAATTTGGAAATTGATTTCTTTTCATGGGTAAACAAACTGCAAATGAGTGGAAAAATGATTTTAATTTATTCGTAAAAATGTGTGAACGCTGAATAAACAACTGCTTGTTCAGAGTGTTTTACTACCTGGTTAGTATCTCATTCGCCTGTACTTTGGTCAGGTGATCAGGTCAATTAAGATCAAATAATTTTCGATCAATTATTTATTTTAAAATTGCAATAGAATTATGTTGAGCACCGTCCATTTCCCAACTTTGAATGTGCTCGTCTTTGATGTTGTAGTGGTTGTGTTACAGTAGCTGTCAAAAAACAAACGTGAATCCTTTTTAAAAGTCATATGCCATTGCAGTTATATTTATTGCATGCTAAAAGCACGAGATTTTTCTGTTGTGTGCAAGTCCTCGTGCACACAAATTCCCTCCTCATCGCGACTCCGGACTCTGTTCACTGGTCGACGTTTTTGACTCGCAGCACCACGGGGACCGAGGTGCACGGGATCATTCCCAGTTCTGTGATGACCAAGTCCACAAAATCCGGAGGAGTAACGTCGTACACCAGGTTCAGTAGGCCCAGGGAGGGCACTTCCTGCCAGCGTTCCAGCTCGGTCTTCCCTTTACGGGTCACAATGAGCTCGTCGGGGTCATCTGCAAATGATATAAAGGGAAAAACAATTCAGGCTTATGTAAAAGGTGTGATCATTTTATAGTATTTACATTATTTTTTCCATACCGAGTTCATTGGACACGAAGGAATCCGTCTGCACCCTCTCACAGAACTTATACGTCTCACAGCACACTAGCACAGGCACGTTGAAGGCTTTGGCCACCAGAGCAATTTGTGACGTCCCAACGCGAGACATGACGTAGCCGTTTGCCAGCAGAGCATGAGCACCAAGGAACACCTTTGACACCTACGAGACCCAAGATCACGGTCAAAAACAATCAGAACTCATCTCTTTAAGGGATCTGAGTGGATTGTCCTCACCTCTGGAAGAATGTAGGAGACAGCAGAGATGAGGACGTAGGTGCACCTGATCCCACTCTTGACCAGGCGCCTCAGGGCTTCCCGACCTTCCAGCCGGGGCCTGCTGTCCACCACAATCACGCGGAATTTTCTGTTGTTCTTAAAGGCCTCGCAAAGGATGTGGTTGACCAGCGATGAGCTGAGCAGACAGGAAGTAGAAATGAAAATGAAACTGGGAGATGAGAACATGGGTTGAAGGAGGAAGAAGGAAGCTGGCAGCTCAGGAGACGGGATAAGACGGGGGACGAGAAAGTGTTGACAAATAGATTTTATGTTTGAACACGAAAATATAAGTTAAAGAGTGACACAGAAATTAGTCCTAAAGCCCCAAAAACAAAGGCCTGAAATAAGGTTGGCTTATTATATTTGGATGGTTCTGTTCTAAGGCATAAAATACATGAGACAATCCTGCACTCATCAATTTTGAAGTTTTAAATCATCTTGAAAGCAGCAGTTTCTACAGATGTTGCAGCAGACATGAACTGTCATCACCACCTAAAACAGAGGCATGGCGACATTGAAGTCACGCATCTGTGGTGTAGTTCCTTCACAGCCCAAGTGTCACAAAAGTGGCTTCCACTTGGGATAATCTTTCTGAATAAAACCTGCCAGTATCATTAATGATTGTTAGCCACCTAGAAATACTGCATTCGGGTTGAGCGGCCCTTCGATGTGTGCCTGTGACCTTGACTTCTGACCGCTGCAGTCTTTTCACTTGATCCTGGAATCCCAGTGGACATTTGAGTGGAATTCGAAATAATTCTATCCAGGCGTTCCAGGGATAAGAAGAATGGAATGCACTCCAGGCTACGACTGTCACCAGCGTGGAGTACTGAAATACCACTGGTTCTATGACTCATCCCTCCAGCTGAGATTCTGGTCTTACCATCCGTAAACTAGGATAACATCTCCATCGCTGATCTTTTCTATGGAGAACGTGGCGATGGCTTCAGCAGCAAGAACGATGTTGTCTTTTATGTAGTTGGTGATACAATCCAGCAGCTTGAGCTTGGCCTGAAGTACAGAGAGAGGGAGGAAGAAAACAGTGCTATAATTCCAGTGGGTCATTACCAAGTAGGAGCTGTGACATATTAAATGTTGGTCTTGGGACTGATTTAAACACAAGCAGAGTGACAATAACCTCTTCTTCTTTGTACTGACTGCTAATATTGAGGATCACTTTCTTGATGTATTTGATTGCGTTACCCATGCCGGCAGACAGAGGGCGACACTGATTTAAAAAGCTGCAAAAAAAAAGAGAGAAAAGATCTCAGAGAAAACGTGGGACCTAAAAGAGTGTATTTTCTAATTATTAGAGAGAAATAAGAGTTCATTTGAATGAGAAATCCTACTTGATGTAAGGTTTCAGTTTGTTGACCAAGTCCCTGGACAGCTCTTCATTTGGAGGTGTACTGTAGTCCCCTATCACCTGACAAGGAAGAACCACCATCTTTAGTTTGTTTACATTGTTTATGTCCATTGCAAAAAGATGTCCGCCTTGCTTTATCAAATGACATTCGCAAAACAAGATTTCCTTTATGAGGTAAAAGGTAACAGAGGAATTCTTTTTTTTTTGTTGGTCATTACATATAATATAATATAATATAATAATATTTTCATAATAAATTTGCAACATTTTGATGGAATGGAATCCCAGGACAGTAAAGACACGGGGTGTGTACCTGCTTGAAGGCGTGCAGCAGCGCTACGGAACGAGCGTTGGATCCTGCAATGATGCCCTGGGAATATTGGAGGCCCAGTCGAACGATAGCAGGATGTATGACTGAGGAGGGAATGCTAGCAGGGAAGAGGGAAATATTCAATAAGCGACCAATCAGATCGGGGACAAACGAAGGGAGGAAATGATATTGCGGTGCCATCAGTTTACCTGACTTGCTGCGTGAGGGGAGCTTTACGACTGTACTGGTGGAGGTGAGAAAACAGACTGACTTTGTAGCCATAGTCGTTCCGAAGAGGGATCTGAAATGAAGCAGGTCAGAGTCAAACGACAAATATGACCACAGGAAGGCTAACTCTGCTGTCAAACAGAAATAAACTCATGAGTAGGGCCTGAAAAATGGGGGACTATTGAGCCCCATAGTGATGTCAGATTAGAAAAAAAAACTAAGAAAAAACACTGAAGACGATGTGTGAACAATATAATGATTTTTTTTTTTTTGTCCCGGACTGAAAATGGACCCTTTCTATGTTCGCTGTGCACCGATTTAGTGCCTTTGAGATTTTATGCCAAATGTATTCAGAAGGCTATTTCTTAAATAACCTACTCAATTAAAAAATGTTAAACACCGTCATACATGACCATTAAAAAAAAAACAGCACTAAATAAAACCATCTGACTCTTCACTTACAGTCAACTGCTGTCTAATAAGAAGAAAATAGTCAAAGCCAAGTCGCTTTACTAGAGTAAACAACATTTCTGATTTTTATGTGCTGGGAATGAAAAGGTTTCATTTTGGAGCATATGGGATAACATACATGCCGATACAGTACACCTGTGATTGGTCCATTCACCAGCTGAACATTCTATTGGTTGGGCTCTACTCGTGAGGTCTGATTCCCTAATAAATCGGCCATTGTGAGATTTTGCTACACGGGTTTTCAAAATGTATTAATTTCGACAAAGAAAACTAAGAAGTCAGTTTAAACATTGATGGAATTTAACAATAGCAAACTCATTCTGCCTGGCGGCTTCATGCAGAAAGGAATCGAAGAGAAAGTGTTAAATCTTTAGGACTCAAATTTTAGAGTCGCCAACCTGTTGTTTTTCCAACGTCTTGGCCAGTTTCTTTACAGCGTCTGGGTTATCCGCTTGGGTACGTTCTGGAAGCCTCTTCACCACTACAAGTGCATTAAGAGTATGAGTCTATACAGGACTTAAGCTATCATTCTCATTGGTTCAGTGTTTGCGTGTACTGCAACACCACCTGGCTGCAGCTCACTAGATGGTACTTTGGATCTGCTGCTGGAGGCCTGCTGGCCCACCTCTCCCTTCTTGCCCTGTTTGGAGGCCCTCTCAGCCTCTTGTCGAGCTCTCCTCTCAGCTTTCAGCTCAGCTTTACTCTTGGCTGGCTTATCTGAAGAGGCAGGAGTTTCTAAGACAGGCACAGGAAGTATGATAGGAATAGGCATCGCTGAAGGAGCTGAGGAGACCAAAAAACATACACGCTGATTAGGGGACAGATGAAAAAAAAAAATCAAACAAATGTTCTCCTGACATATTTGAACGCTTCCACCAACAGCACTTGCGCTGACCTTTCTGTGTTGTGTGTTGTGTTTGTGCGAGGACAGCTGTGGCAGATGTACTGACAGGCTTCTTTTCCTTCTCGCTTTCCTGCGAAACATTATCTGCTTTTTTCTCTTTGTTTTTCTTCTGCTGTTTCTTCTCTTTTCTCAGTCGTTGCTTCTCCTCCTTGGTCAGCTCTTTGCCTTCACTCTAGGGGTCAATGAAGTCAAGAAGGCAGAGGGTCAGGACATATCTGCTGGATTTGTAAATCTATTAAACATCAACTTCAAGCTTAGGCACGGTGCTTACCTTGACACGGTTGATGTCAACCTTCTTCTCAGGTCCATCTGGAATGTAACCAATGAGTGATTTAACTAGTTTAATCGCATTACTCTGTTGCAACTGTAAAGATGCTCCACAAAGCAATGACGCAGTGATAACAGCCTGTGTTCAATCTGACACTGTTGCCCTTAGCTAACGTCATGCTACATCACGCCAACGACACCGAAACACGCAACCAGTCTGCTTCCGTCACTTTCACATCACCCTCTACCTTCCCATAGTTTTTCCTCGTTATCTCCAGAGGTACAACATACGCGAGGGAATGATGCAATAATATTTTAAGCGCAGCGACACCGTTGACTTGCATGCGTGCTAGCGTTAGCAGCATTAGCATCAGTGAATTAACTTCGACAAGAAATAAACTCAGTCACCGCGAAATATTTATAACGACAGCCCGATGTTTTTTCGTCACATTTACAGCAAAGCAGTAAAATCACCGGTTAGTCGTTAAAGTCCAGCTGCTACACATTCCCAAAACCCACCTGTAACAGCACTGTCAGCCATGTTTACTGATGCTGCTGCTTCACTTCCTCCGCCAATGTACCGACTGCAACCCTCACTAATTTATATCGCCCCCTTGTGGAAGAGATCGAGTACTGCTATTGATTTAACACGAGAAAATGAAAAATTACCTTTCATTGCCCCGTTTCTTGATTTCCTTTTTTAATTTGACTTTTTTTATTTTCCCCATGTTGTCATGTATTTGTTATGTGTTTTCCACGCCATGTTAGTATGTTTAGTTTCCATTTTGAGAGCAGGGAAGTCTGAAATGTGGGCATAAAATGTATGAATAGATATAGCTCACATTTTATGAAGAAAATAATAAAATTAGATATCAGCATTTGTTTTTTGATTCATAGTTGGACAGTTTTAGAAAGTAATTGTATTATACATATCAGTCATATTCTTCAGTCTCCCTTTTTGGAGCTCCACTCCATCATACATTGATCTTTGGTTTCTTATTCTAAGCAACAGAATATTATGATAACGGTCAAAAAAGCTGTAAACTTCTAAGAATGGCTCACATTGTTGTTTACCATTTTGATGGATGGAGATGAAAGATGGATGACTGTCGTTTTCAAAACTGAGGCACAGATGTAGGAGAAAAAAGTCCCTCATTACAAAGCTAAGAGTCTTCTTCCTCACTCTGAAGACTCTTTGCCGAAACGCGTAGGTCCCTGCTTTCTAATATTTTTTTTTATATAATTTTACTTTTTATACTCCTACTCAGACCCATTGTGCGCTCACCTTTTAAAATTTTTTTTTTTTTTGCTTCACAGTTGCTTTTGTGATTGTGTCCCACCCACCAAGGTTGAAAGAATTCTTGGTCTAAATAAATAAATGTAAATAGAAAATGTTTCTACTCATATAGATGTTTTATTTCTTTTTATTCGTTTGTATCCTGCTACTTCTAAAAAATTTCTGCTGTAAAATTGTGAAGTGTAAATGTTTCCGGTGTGTCCGCAAAGCAAAAAAGGGATCCCAGACATTCCAGATGTATACAGATATACAAACAGAAGGCAAATACCAGCTGGGAAAAGAAGATTTAATCTGAATTTTGCTTCCAAAAACTCAGTTAATATGCAGATTTGTATAATCTTCAATGGAACATGCCTCCTTTTTCCTATTGTGAGATGTGTGCATTCATTATGAGATCCAAGTTTGCTTCAAATATTTATTTTTGTAATAATTATAGCGTTTGCCGTTCAGGTGGCCGTTCATGAGACACTTAGAAAGCTAGTGGGCGATGAAGAGCGAATGTCAAATTGTTGTACAGCAGACAAGTAACCAGATACTGAAAATATAAGCAGACATCCGGAATTTCACAACACACAGAGACCAGCCCTGAAAATTCAGTACCATGGAGAGCACCCATGTTACAGTCAGAACCTTTTTTGTTCAGAGGGTTTACTGAGATTTTAAGATTTTTAAAATGATCTAATACTTATGGAAAAGAACAACTGTGGTATTATTGGAGAAATTATTTCCAAAACATGATTTTAATCTCTTCCTTGCATATTTAAAGTTTGTATTTCCTCCCGGATGTTTCTTAAATAAATTGATATGCAGTCCGAACGGGCCCTTAGACTGTAATCTCACGGGACGTCCCGCTGAAATGAAGGTTAAACATAATCTAAACAAATAAAATGAACAGGTCAACACCCTTTGAAAAGAGAGCTCAGATCAGAGCTGAATCCCTACTGAGATATGGTCACTTTTGTGTTGTTGTGATGGATGATTCGATACAATAAACAAATAAATAAAATCCTTCATGAGAATGAACTTTCGGCAACACATATGCACCGCACACACTGTGACTGAGCATCGGAATTTTACTCTATTGAAGTACCAAAAGGGGCAGCACGGTGGTGCAGTGGTCAGCACTGTCACCTCACAGCAAAAAGTTTCCAGGTTCCAGCCCTGGCTCCATCACAGGATCTTTCTGTGTGGAGTCTCCATGTTCTCCCTGTACCTGTGTGGGCTCTCTCTGGTACTCCAGCTTCCTCCCACAGTCCAAAGACATCAAGAGGGGACGAGGCTGATTGATACTCTAAATTGACCGTAGGTGTGAGTGTGAGTGTGAATGGTTGTCTGTCTCTATGTGTTGGTCCTGTGGTGGACTGGTGACCTGTCCAGGGTGAACCCCGCCTCTCACCTGAAGGCTGCTGGGACAGGCTCCACCCCCCCACGACCCTTAACAGGATAAATGGATGAAAATGGATGGATGGATGGATGGATGGATGGATGGATGGATGGATGGATGGAAGTACCAAAAGGAAGTTATTATCATAGTTATTACTTTTATTATCCTTACCCATCTTTTATATTGTGTTTTCTGGCTTTGAGCTCTCAAAAACACAGCTGGGTAATGAAAGTGTTTTTCTGTTATTTGATTCACTTTCATCTCTCTGATGGCCGCTGTAATTTTATAGGCTAAGAGAATTATTTTTTAAATAAATCATAACACAGAAACCTTATTAATGGACAAATACTGATGCTGAATGCACTGACTTCTCTGACTGAATGGATGAAAATGATCCTGGGATTAGCGCCACTCAGTCTTTAGCCAGCTACGACTGATTAGCTTGTGTGTGTGTGTGTGTGTGTGTGTGTGTGTGTGTGTGTGTGCGTGTGTGTGTGTGTGTGTGTGTGTGTGTGTGTGTGTGTGTGTGTGTGTGTGTGTTTTAAAAAAAACAAAATGGACAAAATGGCACACTGCACACCTTGTTTTGGGGAAAGACTGTTCGGTAGGTAAACCTGCAGAAAGTAACACAATCATGTACGTTTTTTTAATTTATTAAAGTTGTATTCAGGGGAGTTGTGCTGGTGTGTCAAGTGTTCACGAGTTTTAAAACTCCAATTTAAATGGAATCTTCAGCATGAAATTGTCACTTGCGTCGTCTTAATATCGGGGTTGGTCCATATTCTGGATCATCCCTTAAGTGATCGAACATCATCAGAAAAATATAAACTCAACATCTGACCTTGTTAGCACTTTATTTACTTTGCAGAAAAAGCAACAAATTTCATCAAAAATAAAGAAATCATCAACTCTTGTTATGAGACTACCACCCCTAGATTATGCAGCATCACACCACGACTGTGTCTTTGATTCCATGCTGGTGTCTGCTGACTGAATTCACGACGCAGTAGCTGGTTGAAGGGGACCAAACCTCACAGAAACACCTGACTTGGTTCCGTTTGACCAGCCACAGCAAGGTGTGTTGCTTCAGCTGCAAGAGGCAGAGCGAGAGAGAAACAGGGTGGAGAGATGGGAAGATTATAGAGCTTGGAGGAAAAAAAAGTTGGGGGGAGAGAGAGAGAGAGAGAGAGAGAGACAGAGAGGATACAGAAGGAGAGGGTGTCATCTGCAGCCTTGTTGCCCCGTCCTCTTCAACCTTACCTGGTGAAACACAAAAAAAAATAAAATCAAATCAGTGGTGAAGCATCTGACTTTTTCTCATGTTACCAAGCAGATAGTTCTTATTTAAAGGATTGGGAACCCTGACAGCCTGTGACATCGTCCGGTTTCCCTCCAAATCCAGCCAGCAGGAGAAACCTTCACCCTTACTGACAGCTCCACATCTCTAACCCCCCCCCCCTTTCCTTTTTGAAAGTCCTGCGGTTGCTATAATGGGTGACAGCTGTGGTCTGTCAATCCTCCTTGACTGTCAGCAGTTGGGGCAGGGCAGGAATTTTTCAAGAAGTCCCTGAGACCCGATCAGCAGTCCAGGGAGTAATGCTAATGTGCCTGAGCTGAAGGAGAGGAACAGGCCTTTCACCTGTTGTCTACACACACACGCACACACACACACACACACACACACACACACGCTTGCGCACACACACACGCACACACACACACACACACACACACACATTAAAACACACATGAACCCTGTCACCCCCCTCCCCATAAAACAGCAGTCTTAAATATTATTCCACCTTTTCCAACATCGCAATCATAAACATGTCGTCTCCCCAGTGATGGCTGGTGCTCAATTCCCGCTTGTAACCACACACTTCCTTACATTCCATAAGTGGTGTATTAATATGGGGATATAAGGAAGCATGTCCTCACAAGAGGCAACAACTGGATTCGCTGCTCCGTGGACACAAAGCACCCTTTCATAGTTGCATAGTAGCGGGAAAAAGTGGCTTAACAATGGTTAACTGTGACAGAGAGAGAGAGCGAGAGAGCGAGAGAGCAAGAGAGAGAGAGTGAGAGAGAGAGAGTGAGGACGGGCTAGAGATGGGAACATCTGCGCCACAGCGCTACATTTTATCAAATTACGTTGAATTTTGCTCCAAGTATGTTTGTTTCCTGCTGTCATTCGACACATTTTCACAGTGGAAAATCAGAAAACTATGTTAAAAGCTTTGTAAAAAAAAAATCCAAGGAACTCAGTGACGGCCTGCAGCTCTTTGGCGGATAATAATGATGCTGGACTGTCACGCTCACTTGAATGATTGTGACGGGTGAGGCTAAGACCTCCAACCAAAGGTCATCATCTATTTCCTCAGAATTACAGCCAACTACAGCCATTTCCATCCAAACAAAATAACTTGTGTGGACACAACTGATACGTTTGAAATCAAATCAGTGCATTTGTCATATTTTACTCACCCTCTCTTGTGTCTGTGAGGATGATGAGCAGCTGAGGTTGTGACGAAGGCCCAAATGAGTTTACCAGCTCTTCCTACACACTTACTGCCTAAATCCCTGGTGATGTATATCAACCAGCTCCGTGCCAAATGGCCATCATGAGAAAACTTTGATAAGACGATGAGGACACATGTTTTGTCACCAAATTTCCTGATTCTTTCCTGTATGACACCTTAGCTTCCCCGTCACCTGACTGAGGTGTCAGACACGGCCGGAGTGTCGTAAAACTGAGAGAACATCTAAGAACTAGTTTGACGCCTGATTTTCTTTCATGCGGTGCTGCAAATCAAGATTATCTGAATCAAGAAGATACTGGAACTCCTTTTTCTTGTTAACCTTACAAAACCAGAGCTAAAAACTGAGATTAAGATAAAATCTACTTCCAAATCCTCTGCCACAGCTCAGACAAAACCAACCTCACTCCTCGACCCTGAAGCTGGCTGAAACTACCCCTCCATCCCCTGAAAAACCTTCACCTCTCTTCACCTCAGCTCTTCTTCCAACAACCATCCTCCTTCGTATCTCGCCGGTGGATTGTGCTCACAACAGGCCTTGCAGATCGGCCTTTTCTATCCCGCCAGGAGCGCCCCCCTCCAAAGCGGCCTCCCACCTGTTGGTGTCCTTTAGAAGCCCGGGCCTCTCCTGCGCCTCCTGTCCGGCCCAATCAGGGCCCTGACAGTGGGGAGCCAGCCTGTGAAATCACACCTCTCAGCTGTTCACACTGGGCTCGAGACACCCTACACCCCTGCCTTTCCTCTGCTCAGCCCCCACCTCACCCTGCCTCTATTTTACACCGTGTGTCAGTGGGCTCCTTTTTGGAAGGAAAAAAAAAAGAAAAAGGGGGTGCAACAAGGAAGCAACTGCAGGATGTACATTTGCTGGTAGTTACAGCTGAAGGTTGAGTTTCATCCAGCTTCAGTCTCTGGTTTCATTAAAGCTGGAAAAAGTGACGTAAACTGTTGTCAGACGCATTTATAGGACAAGAGCGCGATGACTTCAGATGATTACATTTGTGGGGAAGCCTCAAAACAAATATGGCGATTCTTTTGATGAAGCACAGCCAGTGTGAACATGGGTGTTGTCGGGGCACCATAAAAACTAGCAATAAATTCTTCAAGGTGACCATCTTGCCGCCATGACACTGACAAAGCAACAGTAAATTTAAAAGACACTCCAGTTAGAATCGAGGAATCTCAAGATCATCAACTTTTTCTTGTTCGGATCTCCTTGCTGTTCTCTCATCAAGTCTTTCGATGGGATCCACAGATCCATTTTTGACCATTCTGAAGCATCTGTGTGGCCATATGGTCACCACCAGTACTGTAGAGGCAAACGGCCCGGGCTCAGGGGTTCATTTTCCTCTGCAGCAAGCACAAGCCGCTCGGCTAAGGTCAACACCTGTGTTCTAAAATCAGCTCTGGGGTTGGGTGTGATAGGAACCCAGGCCTCATTCACAGAAAGCTCCAGCTCAGAGAGGGGGGCTTATATTGAAACCTAATGCTCTCGCTATTTTCGAGGCACTCGCCGTCCACAAATAGCAACCCCATAGCATCTTTGTAGCTCCCGTTTTCTCTCTCCGCTACAGGATGTTGTCTAAATTCGACAGTTGTTCGATATTTCCCGTGGCCCTGAGCCAGGGTGTATCACAAATGCAACATTTCCACTAATGTCAGCTATGCGCCAAGGCCTTGCTAGATATATCTGGGTGCTGGGAGTATCGAATGACTTTTGTTGTTGAAGAAATTCTTGGTCGCTCTCATCAGACACAATAGTAAAGACACAAATTGTAATCCTTCTGTTCCTCTTAACGCAACAGCTGATAACTGACACTTGTCGCTCTTTTTCCACCACACATACTTGCAGGCTTTTAAAACCTCCCAAAAAAAAAAACCCTCCATCTTTCTCATTGCAAGTGCATCACTTTCGACATCAGGAATATGCTGGAATACATGCTGAAGGTCGGTGATGGAGTTTCAGTGGTGACTACTTTATAAATGTCTTGTTTTTCAAATTCAACGTCAACTGAACAGGCTGGTCGTTTGTTGCTCCTTCATTTACGCGGTGATACCGTGGAACACGTCATAGCGTTGCGCCGGAAACAGGCCGCAAATTACAGCGTTAATCCAATTATGTTCACACCAGTGCAGATTAGAGTCAGGACTGATGAATATCTTTGACTACCGCCAGGTCATTTGACCCGGGATTGAACGGCGATTGAATGAGTTCCCTCTGCAGATGCTAGCGGGGTTAGCGGTTGTTTTGGCTAGGATTTGCTAATCGCCAGATCATCTGTGTTGTGCAGGATTCAAAATAATTCCAGGCATCAGTTTAGTTATCTTTCACACATCTAAAGTGACTCTTCAATGATGGAAGCTTCCCTTCATTCTTCTTTGAATCATTTTTTTTTTAGACTAAATCTGAAGAAAGACCTCCCATGAGTTCAGCAGATGGGTTGCGTGTTATCTTCAAATTGAGCCAGTGAGTTTATTTTTAACCTGTGTTCACATACTGGGACCCCTGTTCGCTAATCACTTTGTTCCCTCCCCCACCCGTCATACCCATTTGCCCCGTTGCCAGTGTCCCACTGCTTCTATGAGGTCACAACACACTTTCTGGGCACGAGGAAATAATTTCCCCTGGGACAGCAGCAGGTAAGGGTTACACTGAAGAACCCCAGAGCAGTTTCTTCTTCAGTGGATAGCACAGATTTCTATGGTATAAATAAACCAGCAGCTGACGCCAGATCAGGTCGTACACACTGCATGTACCAGCATGTACGCCACAGATTAACCCCTGTTCTTTGGAGGAAAGTCCCCGCAGGAGGACTTAAACATCTTATAAAACAACTTTTTTTAATCAACAAACATCTACGGTCTGTCTCAGTGTTTCTAGATTATAGTAGGATTTCATGTTAAATAAATGGTTCAGCATCCTGTATCTTCATAAATCATAAAGCCACGTGAAAAAAAATGTAAAAAAATCCTGCATCCACGCAATGAAATCTAAAATTTTAAATGTGGACGTGTCAATAAAGCTCCGGCGTGAAACCAAAAGATGAAAGTGAGCTGGCTGAGCCATGCAAAGACTAAACAGATGACTTTGTACCATGTTGCTGACTCATTATGTGCTATGAGATTAATGCCACTCTCTGTCCTTCCCTGGCACGCCAGTTGCCAGCGCTGAGGTTGACACAGCTGTTGTAGAGAGCCTTGTCTTGTGCATTGCAGCAATGGAGCAGAAAGGTCAAAGGTCGGCGGAATTGAGGGTAAAAGAGAGAACAGGTGATAGCAAGATGGAGGCATCTCACTCCTGTGATTAATGCAGGGAACAGAAGGATTTAGACGGGATTCTTTGAGGTCATTCGATTTTGGAGTGACTCATTTTGTTAACTGAAACCAGTTTGGATCTAAAATGCACCCTAAACAATAGATGTTCTTCAATTTGTCAGGTGGTCACTGGAAATAAATCAGAGCAAACTTTGTGTAAACTCTCACTGTCAGTTGTCACACCGAGGTGTTAATGACCCGAGAAAGGACATGAAGTTAAACAAAAGGTGGTTTCATCCAAAGTTTCATCTGGAGGGATTTCTTCAATGTGGCGCTCTAATGAGGCTCAGATTTACTACCGAAGCTCCAAAAGGTGTGACGACAGGAAAAAGATGCCTGACTTTTCTCACCAACCAAACAATTAGGACATAAAAGGGTTGCGGGTGTTGCAGCGAGGCCTGCGTCCTCCTTTGAATGGGTCTGTTTTAATGATCGGTGGCCTCTGAGTGACCGGGCGACAGGTGAGCTGCACGGATCAACGCCCGGGTCAAACCTGAAAGTATAATCAGAGGTCTTATTTGACACGTGTAGTTTGTTCATGAATATATCTGCCTATAAAGATGTATTTATAGGCAGTCAGCCATCTTTAAATCATGAGTGCTGATGATGTTTCATCTTGATATATAATACTGTATGTAGGCAGTATTTCATTAGTGTTGTAGGCTGCAGGAAACAGTATCTGACCTGAAGGAGATGAAGTACTACACGTTTGTATCCAGGTGCTGAAAACTGCCAAGTACACATCTAATTTTGAATCTCATTACAGTTATTAAAAGACAGCACGGTTATATGAACAAAAGTAAGATGCTTGTAATAAGTAAAATGATCTACCGATACTTCTTTCTTTCTTTTTCATTAATTTCTTGAAATAATTATTGTCCGCACAGCTACGTAGCTGAAATTGCTCCAGTTTGGCGCTCGTGTCCTGTGCTGAGTTTCTGCAGTGGGGAAAATATAGAAGGGCTTAAATGAAAGTTCTCGTCAGAGACTCGAAAACTTTTTTCCTTAATTAAGTCTAACCTCAAAAATGTAGTCTAGTACACAAAGGGAAAGTACAATTTCTTGACATTTCAGACATTAAAAATATCTGAGATTTGAAGGTGACGGGGTGATACAATAGAGAAATATTTAATAGTCGTTCATTTTTACTTTAATTTAAATTCATTAGCAGTTGCCGACTTAAAGGAAGTTCACCGTTTAAGGCAAAATGAATGTCTTTATTAATGAGGATTTTATTCTTTTATTCTCATAGCTACTTCATTATAGAGACAATCCCTTTTCTTCATGTTCATTCTTAGGATTTTTTTTCAGTGGCATATAAATTCATTTTAATGAAATATAGACTGGGAACATGCGATGCTGGTTTATGGAAGTACACAAACACACATATGACAGATTATGGATGAACTGAACTAGAAACCTCGTTCCCTATAAACCCCATCAGATCACTCAACCCCACCTTAACCCAGAACCTTGAGAATCTCTCTGACTGAATATTTTCCCTTCTGCTGAACACAATTTCATATGACATTACAGTGGCTCCTGATGGATGAATGAATGAAGCTCTGAGACACCCCCCCCCCCCCCACGGGTGTCTGTGGGGGTTGTCAGTCAGCTGCCTGACTCCCACCAAAAGGGAACGACAACTGCAGGAGAGCCAGCAGCAACAGCAGAAACAGCAGCAGCAGATAAAACAGAGATGCAGTTTATGGTCTGCAGAGAGAGGAGAGAGGTCGGCCGGATCAGCTGCTCCGCCTGACCGTCTTTAAAACAACAGTCCAACTTTACTGTTGCCACTTCTTTATTCTAGTAGACAGTATGTAGTTCTTGTCATTCCAGAAAATACACATGATGATGACCTTAAAATTAACTAATTATACCAGATGTTGAAGTAAAAATATACCAGATATACCAGATGTTTTCCGTTCTCTTTTCGTTTGCTAAAATGACCCAGCCGGTCCTCACCAAGCTTGGACACTACTACATTTTGAAATGGATTTCAATGGGGAGGGTCAAAGCTTGAAATAATTTACTGCCTTAATTAAAACATTATTGAGATACAACCGTTATTTTTGTTGTTGTTGTTGTTGTTGTTAAGGCGTTATATAACCGTATCATCAGACTTCTCCCCACTTCTACAATATTGACTCGGTGTTGTGTCAAAATCTGAGATGCTAACCAGGTAACCCCCCCCCCCCCCCCCACACACACACACACACTTCTTTGAGATGTCATTCATTTCCATTAATTAAAATTCCTCAGCATCATTAAATCAGGCTGTGTGTTTTCTGGAATCACACACACCGCAGATCAACTCAAATAAAATGACATCCAACATCCCATCTTTTATTTGCTGCTCTTTCTCCTCTTCTCTTTGACGCAACAGAAGACATTAAATCCCTTGAACGGTTGAGCGAAACATTCAGTCTTACTCGTCTTTGAACGCTGATGAGTAAAGGTGACACGTAAGTGCCGCTGTCATGATTAAACCATGTATGCAGGACACCTGTGAAGTCGTGATTACGCTGGATTATAGTCTGTCATGATGTGTCCTTGCTTCCATCCCTCTGTGTCCTGGTTGATTGGATAAATCTGTCCTGGGTTCAGAGAGGACAATGGCCTGCTGTCTGAAGCAGTGAGTAAGTCACCACCATATGTTTACACCCGTCACTCATGTACAGAAGTTACTTATGAAGGAAAACAGTTGTAAAAATGTAAAATATTGCTTTGATTTCTCTCTCTACAGCACTTTCTCACAGAACAATCCAGCGCTTTCTCTTTTCTCCACCGCATGAAATCATGCGGACTCTATAACCTGAATTTTAATGTCCGACTTAGGATTTTTCTTTACTGTAAGTGTGAATTTTATATCTCACAGACTCATTCAACCCCCACCCCTCTCATCCTCTCCATCCCCCTCATGGGAGGTAACAGCTGTGGTGTCACCACCAAGTCACATGACATAGGCAGGTGGGGAGAAACCTATGCTGGACTTCCATCCCCCCTTTTTTCCCTCCTGTTCTCTCTCTCCCTCTCTCTCTTTCTCTGCGTGAAAGTCAAATCACACACACACACACACACACACACACAAACACAAACACACACACGATCTCCTCTTTTCAAGGGTGTGGCCATTTTGCATTGTTGGAATCTGCTCCGTGTTTGTAACCCATACTGTACGTCTGATCTCCCGCATCGATGGAATACCTCAGACAAACATCTCTGTTGCTCTGGTCTCAGTTACCCCCCCCCCCCCCCCCCCAAGACTGACAGCTACTTGAGTTTTAGTCATTAAAAGTGTCATCTAAAAATCACGTTAAAAAAATTTGATTTTCTTCTGTGAATAATCGAGAAGATTTAATCAAAAACCACACATCTGATGATGGTAAAGAATAATGGGAGCTATATTTTACTCCAGTTGAGGAATTCTGGATTAAAAAAATCCTCATTTATCATGATTGAAATTGTTCCAGTGAAATTGTGGTGAGCGTGATAACCATGAAATCAGAGGTTTTATAAGAATTCAGACCAGGACCCCCCTTTATTTAAGGCTTTTTGAAATGATTTTTTCCTGGAAATCCAGATCTATTTCTGAGGTTCAAGCCCACCAGGAGGCTACAATGTCATTAACACATTTTTTTGTGTGTGGTTCATCATCATAGACATAGAAAATGTTTGTTTTATTATACTTGAAAGTATATGTGGGTCATTCTCTTTTTTCACTCATTACAAGACTGCATTTGCCCCTATTTCATTTTGAATTAATGGAAGGGGAGGTTATAAAGCAGGATTAAGAAAGTAGATTACAAGACTTCATAAAGAATATCATAATAAAGATCAAATAGTGGTCTTGAAAATAAGACCCCCCCCCCCCCCCATGTTAATTTCATTTTGGAACAAACTGTTCATGATGACAGCACTTAAATATATGTACTATGTACCCTTCAATGTACTGGCCACTGGAATTGTCCTGTAGGTATAAATGACCTGTTGACAATTTCTTCAAAGCTACGCTAAAGCTAACAGGTTGAATAAAGCTCTCTTGTGAGAATCCAAATTGATGCAGTTTGTCACCCTTTTATCGAAATTAGCACAACAATCAACTTTCTTTAAAAAAAAAGTATTAATATGTTCAATTATAAAATAACAACTTATGTTTATTTTTAGGTTTTATATTTCGTTTCGCAGGGCGGAACATTATGCTACTGAAGGTTCTGGGGACACATTTTACTGACGGACTAACCGGTAATAGACGCATTGGCTGGAAGTTATTCAGCCTGTCATTGTGACATTAATTTCACTGTCACTATTTAGTATGTTACATTAACAATAGCCGCTCGAATGACTGTTACATTTGTGGATTGAATGAGTGGAAACGGCTTAAATGAACGTGAATTTTTTCACAATATGGCGGCACATGTTACAGTGCTCTTCACTGTAAACTGAGGTTTCCGCAACAACGAAGGTCGGTAACTTAAATTCATTACCGCGGAGATTTATTAAATTTAATAAAAGGGTTGAACTAAGCGAGGGAGCTTTTTTTTTCTTGAGGTACATTAGCAGTAGCTCAACGGACAGCTGCTGATAAGAAAGTCTTGGCTCAGCCTCTGTATATCAATGCAACTCGGAGCCCCAAAAAATAGCCTGTTAGCTCAATAACTGTAATTTCTGCGCTTCCTCTTAGAGACGATGTTACTGACCGTGGTTCGCCTGTCCAAAGTGCTGCAGCTCACCCTGGCGGTCATTAAACCAGATGTTGTCGCTCACCCTCTGATGTTAGAGGTGAGCTCCCCCCCCCCCCCCCCCGTTACCATCTTTAATCCTCTCACTTCATTCTTTGGCAGCTTTTCTATGATATATATATACCCTTTAGCATGTTTCTTTTGTTTTTAACTTTTATATGGTGACATTTCAAATGGAACTGTGATTGATTGAATCAATTCATTCATTATTAAGTGAGGAATGGAGCCGTGACAACTAATCGATTACTCAACGAAAGAAAATGATATAAAACTATTTTGATATTTGCTACATTGATTTGATCTTCATAGCAAAAATATTGAGCGTTTTCTGGTTCCTTACCCTAAAAGTAAAGGATTTTCTGCCTTTTCCGGTCATTTTTGTCTGTAAATGTACTCTTAGTTTTGTCTGCTAGACGGAGGAAAGAAGTAATCTGAACACTTTTTGATCTGAGAAAACATTTTGAGTGAGGATATTTGTGCTTTTAACTTTTTAAATAATAATAATAGTAATACTAATATATATATGAGCACCTTTCGAGAAACCCAGGGAGGTGTGAACCGTGTATTGATGTGCCTGCCAAATAGATCTAGAAATGAATCACCAGTGTAAAAGCAATGTTCTTGTGCTTTCAGGCTCTTCACCAAAGAATCCTGGAGAACAAGTTCCTCATTGTTCGATGCAAAGACCTGGTGTGGAGAAGGCAGGACTCTGAGAGGTTTTACGCCGAACACGCAGGTGAGGACGCAACAACTCAGCTGTACTCTATGTACTCTGGACGGAACACAAGTATGAGTCTGCAGTTAAATTAAGCCAATGTGTAGGTTAAATCAAGTGAGTCATCCTGCTATGTACCTCTGGAGAGACGCAAACATGACTGGAGGTGATGATGAAGTTCGGTCCTGAGTCAGACATTCAAGGGCAGGATGGCGAAGCTGTGTTAACCCACGTTTTCTTGTTTGTTCTTTAGGGCGATTCTTCTATCAAAGACTAGTAGAATTCATGTCGAGGTGAGCTCCCACTTCACAGGTGAACTTAGAAAAATTGCGATTGATTGACGTGTGACACCGTTTCACCTGATATGACACAGACACCCCCCCCCCCACACACACACACACAGAGTTGCTGGTGGCATTTCATACTCAGCAAGTCACTAATGAATCATGGGTACATCTCAGCAGGAGTCTGGATTATCAGCAGACTGCTATGTTTAGCACATCACCAACAAACGACAAACGTAGCCTTTTCACCACACAGCTTTCACCGTGTCTGCATGCAGCAACACCCCCCCCCCCCCCAAAACAAAACAAAAAAACAAAAGAAGCTTGAGATCACATTTCTGTCTCGTGGTAGCAGTGAAGCACTAGTTGCTACAGCAACCTTTCTCTTAACGCACGCGGCGTTTGAATCAGCTCCAGTTGGCTTTGTGTTCAGCTGATAAAGTGTTGTCCACACGCATGCACCTACAGCTGAAGAGTCCAGAGGGAAAAGATTATTGTCAAAGATCATGACTACCTACTGTTGTGTTTCTCACAGCGGCCCCATGCGTGCATACATTTTAGCCAGAGAGGACGCCATTCAACACTGGAGGGACCTTATGGGACCCACCAAAGTATTCCGAGCCAGATACACCTCCCCCGCCTCCATCCGAGCTCAGTTTGGACTCACAGACACACGAAACACGACCCACGGCTCAGGTGCGGTGCCGTTCTGCATCAGGAAGACAGGAATACCGTCATGTGAAGGGAAATAACATTTACACACAAGTCCAAGTTAACAACAGGTGTCACAGTGGCGTGTGATCACATGATCTCATACCAGAGATCCAAGATGTTTTGTGGTTTGTTTTTTTTGTAGATATCAGACATTTTACAGCTGATCTGAGTCAAAGCCGATATTTGCTGATGGCGTTCGTATGTGTATGAAAACGGGTTTATGTGACATGAACCTTTTGTTGATACAGGTACGACAAAAGCGGTGTCAACATGGTGACATTGAAAAGTTACCCATTTCTCCAACAGTTGTTCTGACTGGTCTACGTGTTTCTTGAAACTTGGTGACCTGACAGTGAAACTTTTAAAGACTCAAATGGTCAAAGAATAAAAAAAACTTTAGATTTTCGGACGCACAATATTTGATTCCCTTTGTCGATATTTTACAACCGATTTAGCGATATTATCCCAAATCCCCACTTTTAATAATTGTTCCATGTTGATCACATTTAAATCGAGATGTTACGCATAAAAACTGAACATAAGGTATTCTCCTTTTTCAGATTCTGCTGAATCAGCCCTCAGAGAAATCGCTTTCTTCTTCCCGGAGTTCCGCGTGGACGATTGGACGGAGAAAGAGGAGCCGGCGTTCCGATCGGGACAGATAATTTACGACCGTGACAAACACGTCCACACGCTTGTAGCGCCGAGCTGAGCTCGACGCTGCTGCTTTAGATTTGATTTTGCAAAGCGAGGTCACAAGAACCTTCAACACTTTAGTTTTATTTACTTGTTAAAAAACACAAAGGACTGGATAATACTGCTCTGTACAGTTCAACATGGACAAAACACAAAATCTGTCAGGAATCAGTTTAAATCTTCACGAGTTTCAACACAACAGCAAATACATGTTGGTCCCATGTTCATGTTTCTATAAAATATTTGTGAGTTAATAAAACCTTTTGTACATACATTTTCTTTTGAAATATGACTTTTTTTTATAATTTATTTTTTTAGTTTTCCTCTCATGATTATAACCCAATCATTTTTTGTAATTGAAACTACACGCTGAACAAATAATTCGACAAATTTTTTTTTTTTTTTACATTTTAAGTACATTTTCTAGCCAACATAAATTTCAACTCCTTCAAAATGTCAAAAAACATCAAAACATTCCAACAACCATAAAAATATATTTTACAGTATCAAACACAGTACTGCTCAGTTTTTACTTTTTTGAAATAAGCAAATGAGCTCTCTCTCTCTCTCTCTCTCTCTCTCTCTCTCTCTCTCTCTCTCTCTCTCTCTCTCTCTCTCTCTCTCTCTCTCTCTCTCTCTCTCGCTCGCTCGCTCGCTCTCTCGCTCTCAAGTATTCTGTTTGAGGCTCTCCGCCGGTTTCATGACCTCGTAGGTGGTTAGCGACTTCTTGACCTTCCCGTTCTTGTCCACTTGATGGATGCTCTGTGTCACTGTGATGGTCACCTGTTTGGTGGACATCCGATTGTCCTGCCATTTTGTCTGATGAAGAATAAACCAATATGAAAATGCGGCAGTGAAATTGTGACGGAGAACTGTGGAAACTCACAATCTCCTCGGTGTGCAGGATGCTCCTGCGCTGCACGGTGGTGCTGGACGGTTCTACTGCGGCGTCGTGGGGTGGGGAGCTCAGGATTGCTGGAGGGCTGCTGGGTTTCTCGTCCTTCAGACTGGCTTCAGACATGGCCGAGCAGACTTTGAGATATGCTTGAGCAGGAGGTGGTAGATCATCCTCAAAGAAATCTGGAACTGTAACACAAGAAAACCTTCATTATGGACTTCAGTCTAGAAATGCGGTCTATCAATTATGGAAGGCAAACAGTTCCTGGTGAGCAAGAACATCAGCGACAGCGGGGGCGGCCATCTGCCTCGACCGGAAAGGTGACAGAGGGGGAGGGGCAGAGAGAAAGACTGGGGGACGGGAGGCTCAGACACACAACCACAATAACGACCGTAGCACCACACATAAAAAGAGAGCTAGCAATAATAATGTCTACCAAGAACCACAGCAACACACTTGAGCATTTAAAAATACTTCATCTCATTATGAGTAATTTTCCCCACCATGAATGTACAGAACCGTGCAGCTCTTTGCAGCTGCTAATGTAAGAGAAGACTTCCCCGTAGAAAGCAATGCAACACAAACTTGTAGACACATAGAAATACTACAAAAATACATTTAAAAAAGCAAAAGCGTAGAAATACAACTGAATTGATGTGACATAAATTTGGTATCCATCTACTTGTTTCTGGGTTGTTGTTGTTTTTTTTTTGGGGGGGGGGGGGTCTTGTGACAGAAAAACAGCTTGTGGCCGCTGACTTCAAAGCTGTGAGACGGTGAGCCAGTAACCATGACATAGAAATACAGCCGTCAAAAGTAAAATGTTTCTCGAAGAAGTGTAGTGGGATGAGAGTCAGCAGTTTCCAAGCCGACGACGACTGAAGCGAAGACACTCATCAGTGGATCCGTGTGCGTGCAGCTGCTAATTAATTGGCAGGAGTCTGAATCGGTTTCGGGGCTTCCGAGTGGAGCAGAAGTCTTCACAATTACATCAAGGCACGTGCTGACTAACCGCCGTATTTGTTGCCATGAGAGCAAAGTTCCGTCTGAGCGCCGTGGTCTTTTGATGTCGCCTGTTCCACATCCACACTGATCCAGCTGCTGGCTTCAAAGACAACACACCTACAATTCAGGAGGAGACAAACCTTCAAATATGAGCAGACTCTCTAACGGAACACCAGAGGGGGAAAGAAAGGGCCGGGGGATGTTTCGCCAGTCAATCATCTGATGACGACTCGCCATAAAAGCCGTGAACGAGTCCTTTTTTTTTTTCTTCTCCTATGCACACATAAAAATAAAGGTGCACTTTGATGTCACCCAAGAGGAAACCACTTGTGGCTCACGCAGCGAATTTCCTGACAGAACAGAATCTGGATTGTTGGAACACTACAAATATTAAAGAGGAGAAGAGAGAATTCATAATGCGCTTCTTACACAGCAGCATGAGAACTCATTGTGCACTGGGATGCTGATGAGGTGCTAATTCATGTGACCGTGGATGTTTAATTCATGTCTTCTTGACCAATGACATGAATCCGTCTGTAGTGGTAACACGGCCTCCTCACCGGGGCTGACGCTTTTCTTGGAGGCGGAGCCGGCCTCAGAGTTCTCCGAGGGGATGCTGTGGATGGACGACAGAGGGATGTCGGTGTCTGTGCTCGTCAGCCATGTTGACTCCGTCTCCTTGGTCCAGCTCTCCAAGTAGCGAGGCTCCAGGGCATCCGTCCGGCTCCCCCCGCAGCCCATGGCCTCGGGTCAACTTCACTTGGCAGCCGGCTCACAACCGAGGGAGAAAACTGTCGGGAAGGACAGGACACAGAAAGGAGAAGAAGAAAATGAGCCACTAGATGATAAAAAGAGTTTTTAAACTAAGTCTGAATTCTTGCTTGTTTTGTACATCGCTTTGGACAAAAGCGTCTGCTAAATGAAATTGTAGAATTGTAGAATTAAACTGATTATATTTTAAACAAAAATGATGCACATATTAGAAAATATCTGCCGTTCATCTTCGGGAAGGTCGGAGGCAGATATATCCCACACGCCATCTGGAATACTTACACCACAGCAACCAGCTGTGGGGAACCTGTCAGGTGGAGGACGTCCATCTGTGTCAAGTCACCTTTACATTCCTCTGGGCCAATCAGAAGGCAGCATCCTCTGACCGGGACATCAGCTGATCATCAAAACATCCACTCACCTACACAACTGATGAGAAGGAAGCCGGATTACCAGGAGGGCGACATGATGAACACGTGGTTTACAAACTGTCCTTTAGGCTCATTGCACTTCCATACATAAAACTTGTATATTTGAACATTTTTCAAACCCAACAATAAAGACTTTGATTGATTGGTGTACAAAAGCCTCATGAGTTCCATCATTTAAATGCCTGTCATGTAGATAAACAGTAAAATCCTAACACCAGCAGGGTGGCCGCCCTGTAGCCCAGTAGCTGTACTGGTTTGATGAGGCTTTCTCACTGTGAACTATCAACAGTGTTTTTTTTAACTGGTTATTCTCACTGGCAGCGTTGATGACAGCCAACTCTGAATGAGGCGTTGCCTTTCATGATGAATTGATTTGAATGAGAACACGTGTTGAATGTGTCGGTGAGGAATTCCGCTGAAAAACACAAGAAACTTGAAGGAGGCACGACAGCAGCGGCTGAAATGTGGAGATGCAAACTATTAACGTTCGACATTTTCAAGAAGGCCATGACAGAGCAAGACTCTCTCTCTCTCTCTCTCTCTCTCTCTCTCTCTCTCTCTCACACACACACACACACACACACACGCACTGTTTCACCTGTTCTTAGTCATTTCAGACAGCTTCTTAGTCTGTATGAATATTGGAGGACTTAAAAAGCTCCTCTGACATGAGACAAACAGGGAGATTCTCCATTCATCTGTCGTTGTCTACACTATGTTGTTACTGGTCTCTCTGCTCCCTCTGTGTCTGGACCAGTAAAATCAAAAGCACCGGTGAGATGAGACCATATCCATATTCGTACTGACAGATTTTGACAGAATGCTCCAGATCCAGTCATTTTATCGGCTGTGCTCCTGCTGTAGTTACTGTCTTCTTCAAGCTCAAACGTGGATGAGGATCCAAATCTCGGATGTTACTGTAAACGCAGCGATATTTACTTAAATCTACCGGTGAGAAACCGTCACGGCGGCGTGAATTAAGAGGGAAACGGTTCATTCCGGTAATCGTTAGAATGCAAGAATGACAGAAGCTTACGACGGCGATGGAGGATCCCGATGTTCGGTGTCGCCCCGGCGCTCCCTCCGTGTCGTCTGCAAGTCCACCAACATGTTGTCAATAATGACGCTCCTCCGGTCGGCGACACGCCGCGCACCTTCCTCCGTCACCCCCTATGATGACCGGACAAACGAGAGTTTATTTTAGTCAATCTTCAATCATTCAGCCTCTTTTCACGAAGATAAAGAATGTTTATGTGTGTGTGGAAGGATGAATAAAGGGGTTTGCATCAGCTGTTGCCAGGTAAAACATAGGGGGTCCTCTCAAATGGGCCCGTATGGATTTTTGTGTGAAATTAAGATTTGACATTCAATTTAAGCAAATATGTGATTTACACACTAATGAATACAAATCATTACTTTTCTCCAAATACTCCCATTTGCTCCATAGAGTTGGGGGCTTGAACGTTTGCTTCACCTTAAAATGGCAATAACATTTTCATTTTACGTCCACTAGGGGGCGGTCACATCCTGCTCCTCGATCAAAGTGAAGTTTGCATGATAGACTTCCAGCTCATTGAAAGACTGTTGAGTCTCAAAGACACACACTCACACTCACACACATCTGGAAGCCTGAATGACTACATGGCATTTTTAAATGAAAGATGTAGTTTCTGTGGCACAAAAATGGGGAATAACAAATGATAAAATCCACAGATGAACCAATTTTCCAAACAATTAACTCCACTTCAGAACAGCAACTAGTCAACTTAAAAAACAAGTCAGCTTATAACTGGTGTTGGCCTGGTATTGATCCTGTAGTCTATGACACACTGCAGCCATGTGATCCCAATGTGGTGCCCCAAATACAATTAGTGAGCCATTCTTGAGCTCTGTGACGATGAGTCATCAGAGCAGGCACTGCGACCTGCTGTTGTAGAACAAGCATGGAATATTGTCTCTGTTCCATTTAAAAATGAACCTTCGAATCAGTCTATTCATTATTTTGTGTATTTACTCATGGCTCAAACTTGTAATTTTCGCAGTCTCCGACAAATGATTATTTTATTTTATTCTATTTTATCATATTTAATCTCATCTAATCTCGTGTCAGTAGCGCGCAGTTGGGTGATTAACACTCGACCCTGTACCGTTTCCTTCTTCATTGTAGGTACACAGGACAGGAGTCGATGCTAGTTGTTGTTTTGTGCAGGTTTAGCTGAATCAAACGCCCGGGACTTCCTGTGCTCAGCTCTCTCTTCGTCTCCCTGTGACCCGGCTAACGAATCTTACTTCCTGTGGACGGTCTGTTCAATAAGAGACTGGCAGCTTTGATTCGTGTGGCCTGCTCCTCTGTCCTATCAGCCAAATGGTCAACAGGCCTGTCCTCTCGTTACACCCGGCGATGAATGTGGCGCGCGCCCAGACGCCACACTGCTGCTGGTGACGTATGAGTGAGCAGCTGGAGTCATTCCACGACGTTGTTTTTGAGGATTCATGCAGCTTTCAGTCTCCTTTTCACTCTTCTTCTTCCCACTTGGCTGAGACTTTAAAGTCAACGCTTTCCATCTTCAAACCTTTTCAGCCGTCCGGAAGCCGACCACAGGTGACTTGAACTTTCGACGCAGTATTTTGCCGTAATTGAGACCAAGATCTTTCATTGCGTGAGACTAATAATTAAAGGGGTAGTTTGACATTTTGGAAAGCACAAACAGCTGTTGAAGGCAGCATTGTGGATAACACCGCTTTCATATTCTGTTTGGAACATCACGTGTTTGACGATATAGGACAAGTTCTTTTACTCTTGAGGACTTGATCAGATGTGGATCTTTAGGGCCGGTCAAGGACGGTGGTGGATAAAATGCTCTCACCACTAAATTCTGTCAATAGAGTGAGCGAACGTGGCAGGAAAATCAGCCGAATCCAAAACTGACTTTTTTTTGGTACAGTAAAATAAATGCAAACTCCGTCCAAAGTCAAACAAAATTATTGGTATATTGAAAAAAAGAAGAAAAAAAAAAGAAAACAAAGCAGTAAATCATCGTCCATCCAGAGATATTATCACCCCCACCACCCCCCCAGATTTCATCAGCAAATTGTTGGTCGTATTGTGTCAGCTAGCAGGACAACAAGCGGCTTCTCCAGATTGTGAATCTGCTGGAGGTTGTGGTTCACCAGCATCAATCACATATCTGAACCTTTTTCTGGCAGAGCTCCTCCTCCTCCTCCTCCTCCTCCTCCTGCACGTGGAAGCGAGCCAGGGATCTTTCAAGAGGTTGTGTTCTTTCAATCCATCATTGTCTGGAGCGAACATGACATCTTTTCATTAGCGCAGAGTGCTCCAGAGCCGAGACGGCGAACGACGAGGATTATTACGTAGAACAGATAGTGACGTGAATGAATTTGTTGCTCGCGTGTTTATGTGGTTACTGGTTAATCACAGCCTTTTAAGCCTTATGCTCTTTGACATTAAATATATAAAACTTTATTATTTTATTAAAAAAAAGTGCATAAAGATGAATAAAAAAAAAAGTCTAACAATTAATAAATAAGCAACGTACAGACAACTGATATAAAATATAATTTAAACTGCATATTGAACAATATTTCCTCAATTCTTCTTATTCTATATTGGATTTCCTCTATGTGGAACAATACCAAATAATCAAAATTTGTTTTATTATTCATCATTTACTAGTTTGAGTGAGTCCATGAGGGCCATGAGCTAGAAAAGCTCCGTGTGGCATCCCGAGCGAACAGCCGGCCGTCTTTTCTTTGCTCAGTAACGTGGCTGCACGCATTCCAGCCTCTCGACACCGAGGACGAATCAAAACTTTGCAGCATTACGAGTCATGTCAGACCTTCAACTTCTTGATATTGCCGCCATAACAAAGTCGATCTCTGTGACTGATTTTTATTTTTTTTTTTTGCAATTTCCATTACTGCCACTGACATTAAGATGGGAAACGCGAAATCAATCTAGCCACTCCTCTGGTCTAAAGTGATATTTGTGCTTTTTAAATTCTGGTGAAGACTGGCCCTTAAATGCAGTCTTTGCACTTTATGTGCTTCGTTCCTCTTATCCAGCTAAACACACAACTCTAATCCTATCAAAGGCAAAGTACAGTCCAGAAAGGGCATTAGTGAGGGCTTACCAACTAAGAAACACAGTACTTAGTATTCATAGAATTTCTTGGGAGACTTCTTAGTTTCAGGCAAACGATCTTGGGGAACTCTGATGGACTTCACATCAAAATGAAACTTCCAGGGGTTCCATGGATGTTTTGGGAAGGACGAAAACATCTGGACTGATGGCTGAGGAATCGTGGGGGATTAAGTGTGTATGGTCAACAACATCTAACACTGGTGTCACCGATGGTCAAAGTATTGTTACCAGCTCATTCTGTCATTACAGTAGAAGAGTGGCAACTGATTGGGGGTGGAGCTTGTGTGATGTCACTGTAGGACTCGACGGGACATATAAGGCTCACTGGTTTTATTACATTTCCATCCATTGTCTTCCGCTTATCCTGTTAAGGGTCGTGGGGGTGGAGCCTATCCCAACAGCCCTCAGGTGAGAGTTCACCCTGGACGGGTCACCAGTCCATCACAGGACCAACACATAGAGACAGACAACCATTCACACTCACAGTCACACCTACGGTCAATTTAGAGTATCAATCAGCCTCGTCCCCTCTTGATGTCTTTGGACTGTGGGAGGAAGCTGGAGTACCAGAGAGAACCCACACAGGAACAGGGAGAACATGGAGACTCCACACAGAAAGATCCCGCGCCCGAGCCGGGACTCGAACCCGGAACCTTCTTACTGTGAGGCGTCAGTGCTGACCGCTGCACCCCCGTGCAGCCCGTATTACATTTCATTTATTGCAATTTAAAGTTTATGTGACAATCATTGTATTCTTTTATTTACTGCTAAATACACCCTTTTTCGAAGTCGAAAGCTTCCATGTCATGTGACCTACGAACCCCAAATCAGTACCAGGACCAGACACAGCTCTTCATGCCATTTTATCTGCACAATCCATAGATGTTTTTTTTCAATAGCGTCCATGTCATGAGGCCTCAGGGCTCCAAATCACTACCAGCTGCTATCCTACTACTCTTGTCCATACTAGACACCCCCCCTTTTATTAAACTGCCTCCTACATTTTAAAATTTGCAAAATGTATCACTCAATCATTTTGTTACTCTTTTTTTTCCCCATTTACTGCAATGCCCAGAGTTATTTTTCGATGGCTTCCATGTCATGTGACCTCGGCACAAAGAAAAAAAAATCAGTACCTGAAATATTTGAAAAAAAATATCAGACAAGAATCATAAAACAACAACAACAACAAACTTCCACAGAGGAGACAGCAACAGTGTTGTTACTGCCAATGTCACTCCGGTAATATCCAATTAGTCCAGTGATGCAACAGAGAGTCCCCCCCCCAGCACGGAAATGACTGGACACATTTTACTGCTCATTTGGTTTTACAATGAGGATCTACCACGAGTGAGAGGGCACAGCGATGAGAGGTCACATGGGATGAGAGTGGTAATTTGAACAGACCATGTGGAACAGGTTCCCTTTGCAATCCGCGCTGAGTGGAAAAGTTGATCACAGCTTGACCTTCTGGTTTGTTGTTACCGATTAGAATGGCACCTGGTGGTGGAATCGCTCAGCTACAACTGTCCAGGAGCATCTTTTGTTTGGTGGGACTAACAAGGACAACCCCCCCACCACCACCACCACCACCACCAACACACACACCCTTCAGCTTTTAAGGGGTGTAGCACTTAGTGATGATTATCAAGAAAGAATGATAATGTGATAGAATAATGTTACGATTCTGCACAAAATATCCTTGGAGCTGATGTGTCACAAGCTCTGGCTAAATACAACAACCGCAAGATGAAGTTTCCCTTTTTTCCAGTGGGGTTGCAGCCTCTCAGCCTTCTCTGAGGGGTAATGAAGATGAGGATGAGGAAGATGAATACTGCGTGGAAAGAGAGATGGATGACACGTCAAGGCTGAGGGTATGATTAGTGTGAGCATGCAACACAACAGGGAGGGAACACCGAGGACGACCTTTGGACCTCACACTGAATTCACCTGTCCATCACTTTCCTAAAACCATGGAAACGCTTCCGTGAGGGGTCAACGGGTGCCTCGGGGCTCGCTGCTTGTCTGCTGTGAGGAAACCTGAGCGCCACGTAGCATTTCAGCTTCGTTCACATTGGATTTTGTCTGTGTGCAGAATGCAATATGTTAAATGGGTTTATTTTCACCAGGCTCTGGTGTTTGTTCATCTGTTTGTGCTCAAACTACTGGAGTGTTTGAAATGTGGATAAGGGCAGATCCATGATTTTATTTTTATTTTTCCTTAACATTGTGAGGCTTCCATTAATTTGAATACATAAAATATAAAAATATATTTTCTTATAAATTTATCATAATCGATCAATAAATATGACAGTCAATAATATTGAAATATCAAATAAAACTCCTCTCTTTTTACAGCGGAGGTGAGAGCAACTCCTTGACCTTGTGTTTACCCTTGAGACCTTGCCCCTGAAACTTTTTTTTTAGATATATAATTTAGTTTATAACAACCCCAGCCAGCCTCAGAAAGCTGTGTCCTTGGGTTCTATTTATAAAGATCACCCCCCCCCCCCCCCAAAAAAAAAGGTCTGCCAGAGTCACAGTATTTTTCCAAACCACTTGGTGGCAACAGCGTCTCATCTTGTTTGAGGTGAATACGTTTAGGATTAAATAGCAGTAACCCAATTAAGATGAGACACATCCGGGTTCAAAAGGAAAGCCAAGATGCCAGGGAACGCTTCCCGGTCATGGCAACCAGCACACAGCGTCACCTCACTTTTCTTAGTTTGGCTTTTGATTTCTGAGGTAACTTCTGAAACTGCAATCCACTGATGCTCTGAGCAGAAACAACACATCATTTTGTGGTGATTGGTCCCAATTTGGACCAGTCGGGCCCCTTTCAGCTTCCTTTGGTGTGGTTTTGCAAGCAGACTTCATGGATGAATTCTCTGGTAATCGTGCAGATTCTGTATTAATTTGTTTGCTTTTTGCATTTATTGGGATGAGTGGATATTTATGACCTGCAGCACATTACCAGCTCAGGACTTTGTTGTTGTTGTTTTTTTTTTTGCTGTTGTCTGTTTCTTAGCAGGATTATACAAAAACTATGATGCAGATGTTCTCCAAACAGGATGGAAGGGCATAGCATGGAGCACAGAAGCCAAGAAAAGGGGAGGCTCTGGTGCTTTTTTGACACAAGGGTTTTGGACCCATTTTGGACTGAAATCTCAACAGAAACAACACAGTAACATCCACAGAAAAGACAGAGGAGATGAGCAAGAACTCAAATGTGGCGTCAGTCGAGTTCCTTGACAAGTTACTGTAAACGTACCATTTTATTCTGGTAACTGTGTAGGTTCTCATTCATCCAGGTCATCGTAGATCGAAGCCAAGTAAAATCTGGTCAACTGGATGTAAGTTTATCTTGAATTTTATTCTGGTAAGTTCACCAATCTGAAATAGCAGAGATGCTGGGCGTGGAGCGATTGAGTACTTTTCTCTTCTTGTCAGTGTGTGTTCTTGGCTAAGTGCCAAGGAAGAACCTATTGAATTCTGGGGTTGATCAGTCATAGCACCGCCTGATCGCAGCGGGAAATGCTATGGTTTAAACTTTGACGTACTCCTCTGAGTGGGTTGATTTGTTCGGTTTCACATTTGGTCAGAAGTCTTCAGTAACAGAGTTCCAAGCTGAATTTTAGTCGTACTGATATCACCACCTGGTTCAAAGAAAGTGCGCGTGAAGTGACGAACAGCGTTTTCTTTGGTTTCTTAAACATGTCGGATGACATCGCGGAGTTTGCTTCGGCAGAGGTACGGGATCTCCTCACTGTCCTGCTAACATGTGTCCCAGCTAACATGCCTCAAGAAGAAATGCCCACTGTGACACTTTTGAAACTAGATAGCAAGATACTGGGGCTGCAGTAAAAGAACCAGTGCTCATCAAAAGCTGAGGTTTGGGATGTTTTCCTGAGACAAGCAGACACCTAGTCTTTAGATGCTTCTTCTTCAGTGAACCAGCTGTGCTTATAATAGAGCTCATAAGAACAGCAGACTCCAGATGTGAATAATTAAGAGCCCGTATATGAAAACAATTCAATTATTCCCCTTTCCCAATTAAAGCGCTCTTTTTTCTGCTTCCCCCTCTCTAATTCAGGGACCTTGGAACCTCTTCATCGTTTTCGCCAACACAAATGTCGTCATTTTTTACACAAAAAGACAGCAACCAGATTCGTTAAATTGTCTGAGTCTATTTTCATTTTCTTGTGAAACTTTTTCTTTTTCACCACTGCCGTCCTGTTGATCTTCATATCCCCTGCCATCTGACATTTACAGCTCTGATTATGTTGCTTTGTCCAAATTCTGCTTTGTTGTGTGTTAAAGTGACTGTGGCCTGATGTGCTGCGATGACTGTCAGGTGTGGGCGGGCTGGGTGACAACAGACCAAACTTCTGACAACATTCATCGGAATGATTTCTTCAGTCGTTCCAATAAATAAAAAACCAAACCTGTTTCTAAAAAGACATTGCACTTGCTGTCTTGCCGATATTCGTGACAAAGTATTCATAGTCGTAAAGTGATGTCATATATTTAACAATACAAAAGTTTACAGGACCGGTGTGTAGAAATTAGTGGCAGCTACTGGTGAAGCTGAAGTGGCCTCACATCAACACAAGATTTGGAGCCATTTTTTTTAACTTAACGAATGAATTTCGGTACCAGTAGACGCATACACACTTTAGCTTTATCTAAAAGACCGCTATCCTTCTGCTACAGTAGAAAAAAGAAAACAAACACCTGTAGGCTAATAAACATCACGGGTCAATGCTAAACCAGGAGGTAGCGCTGGCGCCCTTGTAAAATAATGGAGAAAAGACACATTCCCAGCATAAAGCATATTCATATTCTTTGTATATGTTTATAACTATTCCCCAAAACAACAGAGCAGGCCTGCCTTTTTTCACGATCACTGTGTAGGATGCTACTAGCTGGCTAGCTCTGGCTAACCCAGAGGGTTCAGGAAATAAGTTTCATTGCTCTCATGCCAAACATTGTCGATACTACTTTATCTGTGTGTTAGCAAAGTGGAAAATCTTAAAAACAACAGGAAATGGCTAAAATGGCCCTGTCAGTTAACTAAATCAATTCCATTATCTGATACTTTAGCCTATATTTTGTCTTTTTACACATCTTAACAGCCAGGCTAAACATGTCATCCAATTTCAAGTGTATAATTCTTCACATTTTTGAAGTGAGTCTATTCCCCAAAATGTCAGACAGTTACTCCACGGTACGGTAATTATAGATGGAGCAGATACAGATAGC
This sequence comes from Aulostomus chinensis, assembly GCF_037954235.1. Taxonomy (NCBI): domain Eukaryota; kingdom Metazoa; phylum Chordata; class Actinopteri; order Syngnathiformes; family Aulostomidae; genus Aulostomus; species Aulostomus chinensis. Next base: position 16,760,304 of record NC_141339.1, on the reverse strand, counting down.
AAGCTATTAGCTATTTCTGACAACTTCAAAGGCAGAAATTCAGCTTTCCCCTCAACAAAACTAAAATATTCTTTAACAATATCAGATCATCTAGTGTACGTGACAACATCAGTGCAGCTAATGAAAGACGCTATTGCATTACTCCCCCGCGTAAGGTCCCATGCGGCAAACTAACAAGCAGAAAAGAGCTATTTTTCAGTTGCGTTTTAATTTCAGCACACTTGCACATTAGAGTGAGGCGAGGGGGAGGGTGTGGAGGGGTGATAAAGGAGAGGGTGAAGTGAGGTAATCTCGCAAACCTATTAAACAACATCTGCATCTTATTGCAATCACTTTAACTTTGGCAGTGTCCGCCCCGTCATATCTATAAGCTGTAGTGAACGTGCTGCCTTGGCGTTTATCAAGCCAAATGCAGGAACAGCTGCTCTTGACTGTACTTTGTCGAAACTCCTTTTATCTTCCTGAACTTTTTGATGCGTACAGATGATTGTAAATCTGCCGATTTCACTAGAGAGAGTAAGTTTTTCAAAGTTTTGCTCGTGAATTTGAATCTGTGAGGGGAAACGCCTCTTTTTTATGCCAGCCATGTTGCAGGGGATTTGCGTACTCACTCAGATATATTGATTAAAACCAGGATGAGGCAGCGTGCACAACCAGATCGTTCTGATATGGATAGATAACAGTCCTGATTGGGACACTAATGACCCTTAACTAACCCAAACGGTGACGTCTCTAGCTCTTTTTGTTCTAATCATGTCTTTTATTTGTCCTGAGGACTTGTTAAGCTTTTATTCCTGCTGTAAAGATACACCTTTCTCCTTTTCTTGCGAAATCTAAGCGTTTACTTCATTAAAAAAAAACAACATCAACAACAAAAAACATGGCATAATAGGGCATCCTAGTTAATTTGTGACACAGTTGATTGACAGAATTGCCACGAACCAGACAGAACTGACAAAAAATATCATTGAATCATAACTGGCAAATGATGACTTATAGCTAATTCTAAAGTGACAAAGCACGATGAAGCTTATCTCTGTCAGGTGTAATCATTTCTCATTTAATATCAGCAGATAGAATCTCCTGGATTTCTTGGCTTCAGATAACTTGGGCCACGTGATGAATTTGAGCTTCAAGTTTGTTTTTTTTCCATCCAAAAGCTGAAAATCACCAGAGTCACAACAGCAGGTAATAAATGCCTCTTTGAAACAACCTTTGCCCGTGGTCCCATTGTATTTTTGAACCGCTAAACAGCAGCTGTATTCATTTTTGAGCATCTGTTCATGAAAGAAATCAGCACCCTTTATTTCAGTTGACTCAATACAGCACGAATGAATGTTGGGGACTAAAACTTACTAGTCTTAGCTTTTGGTAAGACATCAAATCCTGCATTCAAAAAACAAAAACAAACCCAAAAAAAAAGGCTCAAGAACAGAAGTCACTTGCCTTGCGTCGTTGCTTTCGTCTGATTTTCTATTTACCGTAGAGGAATGAACACACGTATATAAGAGATAAGAGATCCCACCTGCAGCATCACATAAGTAACCTCGACTATTGATGGAATTGTCATTGGCGAACTCCTGAGAAAAATGTGCTTTGAAACTGATTCTTCATCACCGGATCAATGAATTTACTTCCTACCTTCCTCCCTCCTCCTTTATGTCAAGGGAAACCCCCGCAGCTTTGAACAAGATCCCGGCCTCTGTATTGATGTCTCGAATCTCATTACTTCCTCCATCACCACAAATTCCTCAGATTCAGTGATGAAATGCAACATTTGGCCCAAGAATGACAGATACTATATAAGCACTGACTGGAATATCCTTTATATAAATGAAGAGGTGCAGAACATCAGTTGGATCATTGCGCGGGCAGCTCTCTTGCCGCACCTGTGCTCTAAAGAACACACGGTTATTCATGATGTTTCAGCAGGTTAGATGCTGTGACAATTAATCACATTAATCACGTCTTTAAACACACGAGGTGAGTTTTCCTCAAAGGATTCTCCTCACATATGAATACAGCAGATAAAACATATCGCAAAGAGCCGGCGGTGTCTGTTTTTAGGTTGATTTCACAGGTTCAAAAAGGATCCAGTGTTGTTTGTGGTCATCAGCGGCTGAAAACGTCACGTTTAAACAATCTGGAGAGTTTAGATGTGATTTAAGAGAGAGTATTTCAGTCCACCCTCTCGTGAATGACTCATCAGCATTGTAGGGTGAGAAGATGCAGTAAAACCAAGACATCCGTGGAGAGAGATTAGCATCACATCAGTGATTATAATGCTGCGTAGTGAACTCTGCTGTCATTTTTTTGGTCATAATTGACTACATGGACCAGTGACAGTGTGAGGTCGTGGCGAATACTGAAACCAGTAAATTAGGCATTTCTAGGAAGCTGCCGTTCAACGCCGCAAAGGCGTCAGTGGACCTTCAGATGTATTGAGAAGTCTTAAACTGGTTCGGGATCAGCAGCCTTTATGTTGAAAGAGTAAATAGAAGAAATGAGAATACGCCTGAAGGAGTAGTCTGCAGAAATATGTTGAGCTCCTGGTATGTATTGATGATGTTAACGATGTAATCCGATACACTGCTCCTTTGTTTTATTTCAAATGCATCATTTCATGCAATACATAAATAGATAATCAGATTTAAAAAGTAACACACACACACACGCAGATGATTTCATCACTGAACACGTATTTCTAAGTTTTCTCTCTAAAAATCTGGACTCCGTTATCAGCTCCAGGGAAAGGTTGCTCTGCTGGATCTTTTGAAAAGAATCCTTCATTATCTACAGTGTGTCATTCAGCCTTATCTCAGCATCACAACTCAAAGTTAATAATAATATATGTGGGAAACAGATCTGCAGTAAATCTCTGTTTATCACTTTTCGTCACCCGGTTACCAGCAGAGAAAATGGAGGCGCTGCATTTTTATTCTCCTTAAAGATGAAACATTGAGAAAAGTACTGTGCATAAACTTTTTTTTTTTTTTTTTTTTTGCTTCCCATGGATATATTATTGACCTTTTCCGAAGATTATACAAGAGCTCAATTTCCCTTTGGGGAAAACGTCACATAGTAGAAATGTCACTGGTTATTTAATATCAGGACAGACTGAATCAATCGCTAAAAGGAAGTCTATTTGATTATTACTCAGTCTGGATGTTCAAATCCAAACTTTCCCCTTTGGTAGAGAGCATCATGTGAGCCAAATACCCAACTTGCCTGCAGATTCTCTCCATGGAAACTCATTGCAATCTTCTTCATTTGTTGTCTGTGGTGTTCAAGTATTATCGTTTCTCAACACGCCACGCCAGAGCACATTTTATCTGTTCTACAGCAGCTCCCCGTCTGTGGAGTCTGTAGATTTGTACGTTTGCTTGGCTGAGAACACAACAACCTCCCCAAGAGAGGAGCAGATTTCAGGCTAGAGGAGTTAGTCCGACTAAAACAGAACTTCAAAAACACACAAAAATAACGGTCATTCTGCATAGAATAGATTTTTAATGACGAATAATGACGAGTGTGACTTACTGCTTTCATATTCAAGTAAGTATATTAGCACTATCCTTCTCCTGTAGACCTTTACATTATTACAACAGAATAACACTAGTATATGCAAAGACAAGTATGACAGTAAAACAGCTAATGCAAGATGCTATAGCAGATATGTCGCAGACGAAATGTTTTGAAGCTATAACATGGGATTATAAATCACTGCAGCTGGCAGGTCACTCCATCAGCAGCGAGCCAGCAGGAGGAAAAGTCATGTTTGAGCGTAGCTGTGACGAGGTCACTTGGCTCTCAGCGGCAGAAAAGCAGAAAAAGAACACAGATTGTACAGTTTTGACAAGGATAATAGCAGCCACGCTGAACTTGAGGACAGTTTTCAGACTGGGGACAGTGTTTGGGGTGGGGTGTTTGTTTTTTGCGAGACAAAAAAAAAAAAAAAAAGGAAAAATCCAGATTTAAAAGTCCAATACACTGAGGCTTCTTCATGAAATGGTCTTAAGCACAGCGGATTTTTAGCAGATTTTTTCTTTTGAGCCCTCAATTTAGTCTTATTTCCTTGCTCCCTGTGTATTTCCTCTCACTGGCCATCGCTCAGGCTCACAAAACTTTGATGTTCCATGTTCCAATTTCTACCAACACTCCATCCCAATTTCTACACACTCGAGATTCACAGGGAAACCAAATGACTAAGAAACAGGAAAGTGAGATGTCGGGTTGACCTGTTTAAAAAAAACAAAATAAAAAAACCAAAAACGAACAACGACTTCTTCTGCGTACTTCGTGGCTCTGCATCAATATAACTGTACTTTTACTGCAACACATGTATTCCTATAGCTGTATTACTGCTACCATCACAGCGTGGAGCTGAGTCAGCTGTATGACTTACTGCTTTCATATTCAAGTCGGTATATTAGCACCATCCTTCTACTGCAGACCTGTACATTGAACCCTAGACGGGAGGAATTACTCCCATTGGTTCTTAGAACCTAGAACGTATAACCACCACTCAAGTGCGCGTAGATGAATCCAGCGCGGAACTGGGTGTGACACAAAAGCCACCTGTTGTCAGTCACAAAGAGGGGCAAGCGCCTTCCTCACCACGCCGCTGCACATTTGCTGCTGTTCTAATGACAAAAGAAATACAGAGTCAAATAATAAATGACTGAGTTCAACTGTACTGATGGAGGACTCGACAAATGATGTAGATCAGTTCTACTGGTCAACATCAAGGCAAGGCAAGTTTATTTGTAGGGCACAATTCATACACATGGCAACTCAAAGTGCTTTACAGTTGCAGAAAAATCTGAAAATCACAAAAAGGCAGATAAAATCATAAAACATAAATAGAATCATTAATTTAAAGAAAAGGAGAAGAAAAGGACAAGAGTGCAGATAAAATACTTTCAGCTGTCGTATGCACGACTGAACAGAGTAGTTTTCAGCCTGTTCTTAAACATTGTCACAGTTGATGCCTGTCTCACATTTTCTGGAAGACTGTTCCAGATTTTAGCTGCAGAAAACTGGAAAGTAGCTTCACCATGTTTAGTCCTGACCCTGGGCCCCTGTAGGAGACCTCTACCTGAGGTTCTCAGAGACGTGGAGGGCTCATATGGGTCTAACATGTCAGAGATGTACTTTGGTGCTTCAGTAGATATCCTTGAGTTTAGATCAGTTCTACTGGTCTACATCAGTAGATATCCTTGAGTTTAGATCAGTTCTACTGGTCTGCATCAGTAGATATCCTTGAGTTTAGATCAGTTCTACTGGTCTGCATCAGTGGATATCCTTGAGTTTAGATCAGTTCTACTGGTCTGCATCAGTGGATATCCTTGAGTTTAGATCAGTTCTACTGGTCTACATCAGTAGATATCCTTGAGTTTAGATCAGTTCTACTGGTCTGCATCAGTGGATATCCTTGAGTTTAGATCAGTTCTACTGGTCTGCATCAGTGGATATCCTTGAGTTTAGATCAGTTCTACTGGTCTGCATCAGTGGATATCCTTGAGTTTAGATCAGTTCTACTGGTCGACATCAGTGGATATCCTTGAGTTTAGATCAGTTCTACTGGTCTGCATCAGTGGATATCCTTGAGTTTAGATCAGTTCTACTGGTCTACATCAGTAGATATCCTTGAGTTTAGATCAGTTCTACTGGTCTGCATCAGTAGATATCCTTGAGTTTAGATCAGTTCTACTGGTCTGCATCAGTGGATATCCTTGAGTTTAGATCAGTTCTACTGGTCTGCATCAGTAGATATCCTTGAGTTTAGATCAGTTCTACTGGTCTGCATCAGTGGATATCCTTGAGTTTAGATCAGTTCTACTGGTCTACATCAGTGGATATCCTTGAGTTTAGATCAGTTCTACTGGTCTGGATCAGTAGATATCCTTGAGTTTAGATCAGTTCTACTGGTCTACATCAGTGGATATCCTTGAGTTTAGATCAGTTCTACTGGTCTGCATCAGTAGATATCCTTGAGTTCAGATCAGTTCTACTGGTCTGCATCAGTGGATATCCTTGAGTTTAGATCAGTTCTACTGGTCTGCATCAGTAGATATCCTTGAGTTTAGATCAGTTCTACTGGTCTGGATCAGTAGATATCCTTGAGTTTAGATCAGTTCTACTGGTCTGCATCAGTAGATATCCTTGAGTTTAGATCAGTTCTACTGGTCTGCATCAGTAGATATCCTTGAGTTTAGATCAGTTCTACTGGTCTGGATCAGTAGATATCCTTGAGTTTAGATCAGTTCTACTGGTCTGCATCAGTAGATATCCTTGAGTTTAGATCAGTTCTACTGGTCTGCATCAGTAGATATCCTTGAGTTTCTGCAACAAAATGCCACATTTTGAAAATCTTTCTGTAGTTGTTATAGATTTTTACTAGCTGCCCCGTTGTTGAACGTCCTGAGATTTCTGAAGTATCACAACAGGCCGACAAGGGTGAGCTCACGTCAGAGGTGAAATGCATGGTTGGGGGTGAGGGATCCAACATTCTTAGAAAGGGCCCTGCTTGGACAGGTTAATAAAGCTTGCTACTTGTGCTAATAAAAGAGTTCCAAAAAATATAAAACATTTCAAATCACTTTTGAAATGTAAATTTTATTTTACAGACTTCAAACCAATCAGGGCTGGGCTTTTTATGACATACCGCAGCTGCTCGACTCAACAGGTCACCTTGTTACATTTTTCCGCAGGAGCAAAATCAATATTCTGCAGGTTATTTCCTTCACTTTGACATGAAATATGTCAAACATTTTCACAATTCATCACTGCAATCTGAGCACCTGGTGATAGTTACATGCTATCTCCCCCTTTTCCAGTTGAATTTAATCAGCAAGGGCGTGTAAGCGGACATGTTTAAATGGTCCTTTGTGGAGTTTAAACACTCTCATCTCTTATAAACTGATAAATGGTCGAGTGCTTGTAATGTTCCCACATCAGACTGCTGGGATCTTTGCTGAAACTTATGATGCAGGCTAAATGATGTGGTCAATATCAAAAGAGCCAATGTTGCTGAACATTTACCATAACTGCAAATGTTTTAGAACATTAGAGGTTTATGTATTCAAATGTTGCGATCCTCACAGGTATGAAAAGTTTGTGTCATCGCTCCATCTCATCTCAAAAGGTTTTACTGGAAAAAGAATTGGAATATTAATTGAACCTGCTTCTAAAACCCCCGTGGGAGTGCTTAATAAATGCAAATTAGTGTGCGAGCCCAAAGATTGCCACTTCAGTGGTTAACTAACACACAATGACTAAGCTCCATAAAAAAACAGGGTTCATCTACCTGCGACATGAATGCTCTTATAAAGATGCCATGTGACCGTGAAATACGACCCATTTACGTGCAGATCTGAGAGCAGCCGCGGCTTTGTGCTGTTCAATTAACCTACGCAAAGTGCAGAATGGGCCAGGGGAGACGTGCAAAGGGCACAATGAGATGAAGTTCAATTAACCAGACCCGTGTGTGTGTACAGCAGAAGACCAGTTGCCTTGGTATCCAGTCCACATAATCTATTACATGGATCAACAGTTAATTATCTTTATCTTCCAGCAGGATCAATTGATACAACGTTGAAGTGAACTCATTTTGTTTTAAATGCAACTTTTTTCTAACAGACATTTCAAGGTACATTATCAACATTTCTGAGAAATCTTTCTCGCAAAACCAACTATAAAAGGACTACCGTGTACGTTAATGTGGCAAAGCTGTGACCTACTTTCTCCAAGCTTTCCTTTTCCTACAAAAAAATACAGAAACAGCAATGTCACTCCGAGACCTGAGAAAAAATACTGTAAAAAGAACTACATGCTATTATTTCTTTAATTAGTTTCATCTCAACATTAAATCCACTGTGTAAAATAAGATATAACGACTGACCTTCACTTAAATGCTCTCAATTTATGCAGTGCCTTTCCAGCTTGATGGCTGTTAAAGTGCTTCACACACACACACACACACACACACACACACACACACACAATGGAGGCTGCCATGGAAGATGCCAACCATGGAGCTCATCAGGAGGATTTGGTGGTTCAGTTTTGTGCTCAAGGACACTTTGACAACGTCTCCCGAGGAAGAGACTCAGCAATGACACGTTTGGTTGCTGGATGGCTAATCTACCACCTGAGCTATGATTTATTGGTTTTTACGATGTCCAAAACATCCATCCATCCATGCATGCATTTTCTACCACTTATCCTGTTAAGGGTTATTTAATCAGCCTAGTATCTATTTGCATGTCTTTGGACTGTGGGAGGAAGCTGGAGTACCAGAGAGAACCCACGCAGGTACAGGGAGAACATGGAGACTCCACACAGAAAGATCCTGTGCCCGAGCTGGGACTCGAACCCAGAACCTTCTTGCTGTGAGGTGACAGTGCTGACCACTGCACCACTGTGTCGCCCTGTCCAAAACATATCAGGTTATGTCTGAAAAAATAAAAGGGAGAGCTGGATAAAGAGTGAAACAGGCAGAAAGTAAAGTAAAGTAAAGAACATACTATTTGTGAAAATTGTGACTTCTTCTGAGCACTTAAATGACTGTGCCGAGGCATTCCTGATACATGCCATTACAAGGCTAGAAACCCGTTTTCTAAGGTCACAGTGACCTCGATCTTTGACCACCAAAATCCAATCAGCCGAACCTGAGTGCCAGTGAACACGTTGCAAAATGTGAGCTCCAGCACAAAGTGTTCCTGATATGTTGTGTTCATGAGAGTGCATGTTACATACAGAAAAGTGAAAGCAGAATGGTTTCGTGATATCCACTGTTTCTCAAAAGCACGATGACTTTTACACAGAAAGTGAATACACTGTCAACAAGCTGCTAAGCAGAGAGGCGTTGTGGGTTCATTAGCTTAATATAGTGGAGCCTTTAGGCTTGAAAGGAGCAAACATCCTTTCCTAAAATAGTCATGATCCACTCAGCTTCCTGCTGGTAAACTTACATTTACATTTTTCATAAATATGCAAATTATAGGTTAGCTCCACCTTGGTTGTATTGGTAGTTACATTCTGATTTTTACTTTTCACTTTAATCATTAGTAATTGTCCATTAATGTCTTTTCAAACCTATGTATGCTGGAATATTATCTCTAGTTTCTGTTGTTTATTGTACAACAATGTTGGAGGTCATAGGTCAATGGGCTTGTCAGGCAATGGTGGACAGAGAGGAAGGGTTATTTAAATTCTGACACCGCCATTTCCATTTTACGCTCTGAAGAAGAAGCATTGCTGTGTCACTGCATCAGCTGCTTGCACTTAAGAATGATCAGTTTCTCCAAATTCTGATTTGTTCAATTTGCTCCAACTTCTAAGAAAATACTACTTTACAATAAAAAAAAATGAATTATGCTATGCTATCCCCCCCCCAAAGCAGCAGGTAAGATTACAGAAACTCCAGCACCCTCCAGTCCCTCTGTCAGTGGCGGTGAAGTGCTTCGGGTGCTGCAGTCCTCACCTGACAGGACCGCTATGACACGTCCCCCCCCCAGTGTAACCTGGAGCGACAAGATCGAACGGCCGCTGTCAGATTCAAGTCACCAATAACAGGACGACGCGTAAGATAAAGCTGGAAATCGCATCGCCCTCCTTCTGTCATCGTGTTAGAAGAGAGGAACTGGAAGAGCTCATTCATCAAATGTAGAACTGTTATTCCTCTCGAACAGCTGTGAAGATTCACTGAGAGGGAGGCAGTTTAAATAAAACGGGGATCTCCAGGAGGAAAAATCTCTTTGGGCGGGTCCCAGCGGGTCTCGACAAAGTAAAAGCTTCTGGGTCAAGTTTGGGCAATTTTGTTGTATCTCTGCTGGATTGAAATTTAAAGCTATTTTCATTAAAAATTTACATCACGGCAACACATGCAGCAAAGCAATATGTGACTGCCTGAAGGTTGAAGCAGCTTAATTGGTTTGACCGTGAAGTTACTTTTAGCTTAACTACACTTTAACGAGGGGTGACTGCACTCCTGAGAAACACGCGTGATGCAATCGGGAGAAAAATGAAGCGTAAGGAAGCCTGACTAAGAGTAGAGAGGGTCTGTGTGTTCTCGCAGTCTTTTTACATGATGCCATGATGAAGAATACAGTTCAGATGTCAGTGGCTCCAATGTTCAACCAGCAGTTTTTCATTCGAATGAACTTTTTCAGTGGCTTGAAGCACGCTCGGCTCAGCTCAGCCATTTCAGAAGACCAGTGGTGTTGTCAGGCCCGTAACTACGGAGGTCATATCCTCGGTATTTTTCTCCCATAGTTTTTTTTTTTTTAACTCAGAAATGTTAAAAAAATTTATGATAAAAATCCTTCTGACTTTGATTGATTGGTGGAAAATTCAGCAGCTATTCTCATTTGTTTATTCTGAAAATAAAGTCCACATAAGACAATCTTTTTTATCATCACCATTTTAAAATGTAGCTGAACAATCGGACACTTGAAACATTGTATCAAATGACGCAGCCTCGCGAAAGTCAGCTCAGCACCGCGGGATACAGCCTACGTTCTCCTCAAACTCCGCGCAGTCAGTTTTTTTGAATTTGAAAATGGAAGCAAGATGAAGAAGTCTACTCTAAAACAAACGAAACTCAGCTTTGGAAAGCCAACAGTCCAGGGGAAAAGAAAGAAAGAAGGAGGTGAGTTGCTTTCGCTAGTGAGACGGTGCAGTATTTGGTTTTCCCTGTGTTCCCCCTGTAGCGATGTAACTCCCCTCTCCGGGTGCCTCACCGTTCATACTATGTCCTTGCATGGCAGCTAGGGATGCTTGATCAATGATCATTATCATCAGTGTAGCTTTTAATTAGCATTTCAAGCAACAGTTGTTCAAGCAACAACTGGCTAGATAGGATAAGTTTTCCAGTCGGCACAAAAATGCTTGGAGAGAAGGTCGAGGATTTTTCATCTCTCTCGTTATGATTTTGGCGCATTTCACATTCAAAAAAGGCTGGAGAGTCGTCGCAACCTGTTGTTTATGACGTTGTTACACACACGCACACACACACACACACACACACAAATAATCTACTTTTGTGATCACTCCGTTTTGGAATTGTTAAAATAAACATGTTCACCTCCTTGATGGGCTTGTGATTTGAACTCTGTTTATTCCCGTTTCCAAAATGTATGAAAAGTCACCAAATTACAATGTTTGTTGTCAAATAAGATGTATCGCAAAATTTGACCTCGGTATTTGAAAAATCCTGGGTACGGCCCTGAGTACCATGTGGTACGACTGAGTACAGCTTCTGTTTGTTTTTGTTTTTTACGTTTAACGTTAGTTCTCAGACATAGAGAGTGGGGTTTCTACAAAATGTATTCTGAACTACATTGACACCTTTGTTTTCCTTTGTTTTTATGAAGGGTCCAAGAGCTTGGGGCAGGGAAAAAAGCCAAAACTCGGAAAAGAGTTGTCATTTTTTTCTTAGAAGTGGTTCATTTATGCATAAAATACATTAATTCCCACACATATGACATTCAAAGCACGACTGTGTTTTAAATGGTTGCTAAGAAGCGGCTTAATGAGAATACAGAAGCTTACATTGCATATTGCAAAAAAGTGGAGCATTGTATTTCATTCTCTTATAGGACCACTGGGTGCTGCCAAAGTCAGTAATCTTCAATTGTGGTTACTAAAGTACAAAATCACTGGACAAAATGTTGCTTCCTTGAAATGTTTTCACCCCTTAATGAAGAATAAACTTCAACTAAGGTAGGGCTGTAATCTCCCAGTCGACTGGTCCATATATTCGTCAATACGTTCTGGTTCAACCAAAATTCGGATTGTTCGATTTTTTTGCCACGTTAATTTCATCAGGAGGAAAGTACCAAGTTGTAATGGGGGTGTTTTCAAAGCATCCCTGTTTCTCAGAAAACAATCAATCTTTGAACACCCCCCTTTGTTTCGCTATTTTGGACTCGCCCGACCTGCGAGAGCCAGACAGACTGAAGAGTACTAGAAGGCCGACGTCTGGTGGTTTGATGAATGTACATTAAATTTTGACGGTTTCATTTAAAGTCAGTCCTCGGCCATCATGTCAAAGACATCTGCAGTGTGGCAGCATTTCATGAAAATAGATAATGGAAAAAAAGTCGAATGCAAGTTTGCAAACAACAGTTTTCATGTCACAGCTCCACTACAAACACGACGGCGTATCACCTAAAAACGGTAAGCTAACGTGTCCACCTTAGGTTGCCTCGTCAGTTTTGAGTATATGAACATATCCGAATTGATATTTCAATGTTTTAGTCTAATAATTGTTTTGTTTTAATTGTAAAAATTCTTACCGTGGACTTGCCTTTTGCTTGAGCGTCAAGTTTTAATTTAAAAGTCTGTTTGTGTCTCAGCCGCAATGCTGAGCTCCTGTGTTGAGTCTCGCTCTGTGCGCAGGACAAATGATTGTGTCGCTCAATTATTATGACGTGACGAAAACAATTGTCTACATATTCCTCAGCAGGTTTTGTGTTGTTAGTTGACACAGTATATTTTTCATATATAAAATTAGTCGATTTTTAGTCGAAATTTGAGGGCTTCAGTCGACCAAGAATTTCTTTGGTTGATTACAGCCCAAGGGATCTGTCCTGCCATCTGTGCTTGATGTCTGTTGCTGCAGAAGCGACGCAGTGACTGGCTGTTGGCCGTTTGTTTACAATTACAAGGACGTCATCACGATGAATCATTAACATTGGAAGAGGCTGAATTATATCTAAGGCCTCAATGAGCCTCTTTGCAAAGTAAGGTCTGACGAGGATCATGTCGGAGGGTGGTTGTTGTTTTATTTAAGGCTTTTTAAAGACATATTTCATGAAAAAATGCATCAAATTAATTTACCCAGCACAAACACATCACACTCATTGTTCATTTTCTAATATTTAGTTATGTATTTCAACAGAGGAAAAAAACATATTAAAAAATATAATATATCAAAATAATTCCGAGATGCAGTTTCTTTATAAAAGTCATCCATTTTTTTAATAGGGACATCACATTTCAATGAAAAAATGTACATCTTCAATGGAGACATGGACAGTGGAGAAAAATTCCATTGTTGTGATCACTTCCTGGTGGTTGACAAGCCGTCAGCTGCTGCCTGTTCTCACTCCATCACGGCCGTGAGCCTCCGTCACGTCAATCATTAGAACAGTAGTCCTCCCCAATGAAGTCTCTGGGTCTCCTGTTTCTTTTCTCATCAGGACGCCATCAGTTCCTTCAATCAGGTGTTGTCTGGTGGCTGCTGGTTTGATCCCCTGTATTATAGCCTCACTCCACTGGTCATCCGCTCATGCCAGTCACCAGGTTTCCTGAGGGGCCTCCACTTTTGGTCATTCTCCTCCTTGATGCTCAGAAAAGTCTCATCACCCCCCTGCCCACTGATGTTCTTCTCGCTGGGTCCAAGTCATGCTTGATTTATTCTGAAATTCTTTTTTCCTGCTCCCTTTTATAGAGTGGAGGATCATCCTTGTTGTTATCGTCCATAATCCGATCAGGTAAAATTGGCTTCGGAGCCAGGACAGGGCAAATAGGTCCGATTGTTCAGTCCGTCATTAATATCACTTCCTGGTGGTTGAGATGTCATCAGCTGCTGCTGTTGTCACCACCACCGCCATCGTGAACCACCGTGACGTCAATCATCAGAACAGTAGTCCTCCCCGAAGTCTCTGGGTCTCCTGCAGCTTCTCTACTCAGGACGCCATCAGTTCCTTCAATCAGGTGTTGTCTGGTGGCTGCTGGTTTGATCCCCTGTATTACAGTCTCACTCCAGTGGTCATCCGCTCATGACAGTCACCAGGTCTCCTGAGGGGCCTCCACGTTTGGTCATTCTCCTCCTTGATGCTCAGAAAAGTCTCATCACCCCCCTGCCCTGTTCCACTGATGTTCTTCTCGCTGGGTCCAAGTCATTCTTGATTTTTTCTGAAATTCTTTTTTCCTGCTCCCTTTTATAGAGTGGAGGATCATCCTTGTTGTTATCGTCCATAATCCGATCAGGTAAAATTGGCTTCGGAGCCAGGACAGGGCAAATAGGTCCGATTGTTCAGTCCGTCATTAATATGACTGTCGTGGTTAAGATGTCATCAGCTGTTGCTGTTGTCACCACCGCCGCCATCGTGAACCACCGTCACGTCGTTCAAAAGGACGGTAGTCCTCCCTGATGAGGTCACTGGGCCTCCTGTCTCTTCTCTCATCAGGTCGCCACCAGTCACTTGTGTCCGCTGTCATCTGGCGGCTCCTGTTTTGATCTGCCATCCTGTAGCGGCCACCATCAGAGCCTCTGGCCCTCTCTGGATGATTCCAACCACCATCTTCCTTGTAATGGTGGCGATCGTGATTAAAGTTCTCCCATCGAGAACTCACCCCCTCATCTGTCTCGGGTCTCCACCAGTCACTGGCTTCGCACCGTGATTGGCGACTTTGCCAGCTGTTGCTATGGTGAGGCCTTGACCTGTCTTGACTGGTCACCCGCTCATGCAGGACACCAGGTCTACTGAGGGGCCTCCACACTTGTTCACTTTCCCCCTCAGTCCTCAGAAAAGGCTCGTCATGCCTGCCTTGTGTTCCTCTGATGGACTCGTGATTTAAGGGTGCAGAACGGTGTTGGTCCTTGTCAATTTCGAAATGCACACGACGTTCCTTTCTTCCTTCGTTCGCTGCAATCCGCTGACGTAAAATTGGCTTAGGAGCCAGTTCGTCCCTGTTGATGTCTGGACGAGACCAAATGGCCTGATTGGTCAGTCCATTGTCTTGTTGCTGTAATTGGCAACTCCGGCTGGGTGAATTCCCCGGAGGGGTCGGACCAGCCTCTTCCTGGTTTGGGATTGGCTGGGTGTTTGAATTGCCAGGAGGGGTCAGTTCAGCCTCTTCCTGGTTTGGGGTTCGCTGGGCGATTGAATTGCCAGGAGAGGTCAGTCCAACCTCCTGTGGCTCCGGCTCAGCATTTTGATGACCAATTTGCCCATTCTGGATCAAAAAGCTCATCAGCCTCAGGGTCTGCCGTTTTCGCTTCCCTGGCTTCTGACTGTATGTTTCGTAGTCCATGTCAGGCTCCAGAGGATCTTCATCGTACTCGTCACCTGAGTACCACATGACGAAATCAAGATGCTTCCTTGGTAGGATTGGCTGGTAGAAAGGAAGTGTATTTCTGTTTGTATGTTGTTTGATGATGGTGAAGCAGGGAGGTCTTATACATCCCCTGTAGTTTCAGTCAGTGTGGGACATGACTGGGATCACAGGACCCTGATCTCCTTCACAACTGTCGGGACGACTGAGGTCTGTGATGGCTGTGATGTCAGAAGCTCCAGTGGTGGCCGGTACCATCAGGCCTGTAACTACCGAGGTCATATCCTCTGCATTTTTTTCCCACATTTTTTTTTTTAAACTCAGAAATGTTAAATAAATTTGTGATAAAAATCCTTCTGACTTTGATTGATTGGTGGAAAATTCAACAGCTATTCTCATTTGTTTATTCTGAAAATAAAGTCCACATAAGACAATCTTTTTTATCATCACCATTTTAAAATGTAGCTGAACAATCCGACACTTGAAACATTGTATCAAATGACGCAGCCTCGCGAAAGTCAGCTCAGCACCGTGGGATACAGCCTACGTTCTCCTCAAACTCCGCGCAGTCAGTTTTTTTTGTCGGGCTGGAATTTGAAAATGGAAGCAAGATGAAGAAGTCTACTCTAAAACAAACGAAACTCAGCTTTGGAAAGCCAACAGTCCAGGGGAAAAGAAAGAAAGAAGGAGGTGAGTTGCTTTCGCTAGTGAGACGGTGCAGTATTTGGTTTTCCCTGTGTTCCCCCTGTAGCGATGTAACTCCCCTCTACGGGTGCCTCTCCGTTTATACTATGTCCTTGCATGGCAGCTAGGGATGCTTGATCAATGATCATTATCATCAGTGTAGCTTTTAATTAGCATTTCAAGCAACAGTTGTTCAAGCAACAACTGGCTAGATAGGATAAGTTTTCCAGTCGGCACAAAAATGCTTGGAGAGAAGGTCGAGGATTTTTCATCTCTCTCGTTTTGATTTTGGCGCATTTCACATTCAAAAAAGGCTGGAGAGTCGTCGCAACCTGTTGTTTATGACGTTGTTACACACACGCACACACACACACACACACACACACACACACACACACACACACACAAATAATCTACTTTTGTGATCACTCCGTTTTGGAATTGTTAAAATAAACATGTTCACCTCCTTGATGGGCTTGTGATTTGAACTCTGTTTATTCCCGTTTCCAAAATGTATGAAAAGTCACCAAATTACAATGTTTGTTGTCAAATAAGATGTATCGCAAAATTTGACCTCGGTATTTGAAAAATCCTGGGTACGGCCCTGGGTACCATGTGGTACGACTGAGTACAGCTTCTGTTTGTTTTTGTTTTTTACGTTTAACGTTAGTTCTCAGACATAGAGAGTGGGGTTTCTACAAAATGTACTCTGAACTACATTGACACCTTTGTTTTCCTTCGTTTTTATGACGGGTCCAAGAGCTTGGGGCAGGGAAAAAAGCCAAAACTCGGAAAAGAGTTGTCATTTTTTTCTTAGAAGTGGTTCATTTATGCATAAAATACATTAATTCCCACACATATGACATTCAAAGCACGACTGTGTTTTAAATGGTTGCGAAGAAGCGGCTTAATGAGAATACAGAAGCTTACATTGCATATTGCAAAAAAGTGGAGCATTGTATTTCATTCTCTGATAGGACCACTGGGTGCTGCCAAAGTCAGTAATCTTCAATTGTGGTTACTAAAGTACAAAATCAATGGACAAAATGTTGCTTCCTTGAAATGTTTTCACCCCTTAATGAAGAATAAACTTCAACTAAGGTAGGGCTGTAATCTCCCAGTCGACTGGTCCATATATTCGTCAATACGTTCTGGTTCAACCAAAATTCGGATTGTTCGATTTTTTTGCCACGTTAATTTCATCAGGAGGAAAGTACCAAGTTGTAATGGGGGTGTTGTCAAAGCATCCCTGTTTCTCAGAAAACAATCAATCTTTGAACACCCCCCTTTGTTTCGCTATTTTGGACTCGCCCGACCTGCGAGAGCCAGACAGACTGAAGAGTACTAGAAGGCCGACGTCTGGTGGTTTGATGAATGTACATTTAATTTTGACGGTTTCATTTAAAGTCAGTCCTCGGCCATCATGTCAAAGACATCTGCAGTGTGGCAGCATTTCATGAAAATAGATAATGGAAAAAAAGTCGAATGCAAGTTTGCAAACAACAGTTTTCATGTCACAGCTCCACTACAAACACGACGGCGTATCACCTAAAAACGGTAAGCTAACGTGTCCACCTTAGGTTGCCCCGTCAGTTTTGAGTATATGAACATATCAGAATTGATATTTCAATGTTTTAGTCTAATAATTGTTTTGTTTTAATTGTAAAAATTCTTACCGTGGACTTGCCTTTTGCTTGAGCGTCAAGTTTTAATTTAAAAGTCTGTTTGTGTCTCAGCCGCAATGCTGAGCTCCTGTGTTGAGTCTCGCTCTGTGCGCAGGACAAATGATTGTGTCGCTCAATTATTATGACGTGACGAAAACAATTGTCTACATATTCCTCAGCAGGTTTTGTGATGATAGTTGACACAGTATATTTTTCATATATAAAATTAGTCGATTTTTAGTCGAAATTTGAGGGCTTCAGTCGACCAAGAATTTCTTTGGTTGATTACAGCCCAAGGGATCTGTCCTGCCATCTGTACTTGATGTCTGTTGCTGCAGAAGCGACGCAGTGACTGGCTGATGGCCGTTTGTTTACAATTACAAGGACGTCATCACGATGAATCATTAACATTGGAAGAGGCTGAATTATATCTAAGGCCTCAATGAGTCTCATTGCAAAGTAAGGTCTGACGAGGATCATGTCAGAGGGTGGTTGTTGTTTTATTTAAGGCTTTTTAAAGACATATTTCATGAAAAAATGCATCAAATTAATTTACCCAGCACAAACACAACACACTCATTGCTCATTCTCTAATATTTAGTTATGTATTTCAACAGAGGAAAAAAAACATATTAAAAAATATAATACATCAAAATAATTCCGAGATGCAGTTTCTTTCTAAATGTCATCCATTTTTTAATAGGGACATCACATTTCAATGAAAAAATGTACATCTTTAATGGAGACATGGACAGTGGAGAAAAATTCCATTGTTGTGATCACTTGTTGGTGGTTGACAAGCCGTCAGCTGCTGCCTGTTCTCTCTTCATCACGGCCGTGAGCCTCCGTCACGTCAATCATCAGAACAGTAGTCCTCCCCGATGAAGTCTCTGGGTCTCCTGCAGCTTCTCTACTCAGGACGCCATCAGTTCCTTCTATCAGGTGTTGTCTGGTGGCTGCTGGTTTGATCCCCTGTATTATAGCCTCACTCCACTGGTCATCCGCTCATGCCAGTCACCAGGTTTCCTGAGGGGCCTCCATGTTTGGTCATTCTCCTCCTTAATCCTCAGAAAAGTCTCATCACCCCCCTGCCCTGTTCCACTGATGTTCTTCTCGGTGGGTCCAAGTCATGCTTGATTTATTCTGAAATTCTTTTTTCCTGCTCCCTTTTATAGAGTGGAGGATCATCCTTGTTGTTATCGTCCATAATCCGATCAGGTAAAATTGGCTTCGGAGCCAGGACAGGGCAAACAGCTCCGATTGTTCAGTCCGTCATTAATATCACTTCCTGGTGGTTGAGATGTCATCAGCTGCTGCTGTTGTCACCACCACCGCCATCGTGAACCACCGTGACGTCAATCATCAGAACAGTAGTCCTCCCCGAAGTCTCTGGGTCTCCTGCAGCTTCTCTACTCAGGACGCCATCAGTTCCTTCAATCAGGTGTTGTCTGGTGGCTGCTGGTTTGATCCCCTGTATTACAGTCTCACTCCAGTGGTCATCCGCTCATGACAGTCACCAGGTCTCCTGAGGGGCCTCCACGTTTGGTCATTCTCCTCCTTGATGCTCAGAAAAGTCTCATCACCCCCCTGCCCTGTTCCACTGATGTTCTTCTCGCTGGGTCCAAGTCATTCTTGATTTTTTCTGAAATTCTTTTTTCCTGCTCCCTTTTATAGAGTGGAGGATCATCCTTGTTGTAATCGTCGTCGTTATCAGGTAAAATTGGCTTCGGAGCCAGGACAGGGCAAATAGGTCCGATTGTTCAGTCCGTCATTAATATGACTGTCGTGGTTAAGATGTCATCAGCTGTTGCTGTTGTCACCACCGCCGCCATCGTGAACCACCGTCACGTCGTTCAAAAGGACGGTAGTCCTCCCTGATGAGGTCACTGGGCCTCCTGTCTCTTCTCTCATCAGGTCGCCACCAGTCACTTGTGTCCGCTGTCATCTGGCGGCTCCTTTTGTGATCTGCCATCCTGTAGCGGCCACCATCAGAGCCTCTGGCCCTCTCTGGATGATTCCAACCACCATCTTCCTTGTAATGGTGGCGATCGTGATTAAAGTTCTCCCATCGAGAACTCACCCCCTCATCTGTCTCGGGTCTCCACCAGTCACTGGCTTCGCACCGTGATTGGCGACTTTGCCAGCTGTTGCTATGGTGAGGCCTTGACCTGTCTTGACTG
Source organism: Aulostomus chinensis (assembly GCF_037954235.1). NCBI lineage: Eukaryota > Metazoa > Chordata > Actinopteri > Syngnathiformes > Aulostomidae > Aulostomus > Aulostomus chinensis. The sequence goes on along the minus strand of NC_141339.1, from coordinate 16,740,710 downwards.
GTCACCCGCTCATGCAGGACATCAGGTCTACTGAGGGGCCTCCACACTTGTTCACTTTCCCCCTCAGTCCTCAGAAAAGGCTCGTCATGCCTGCCTTGTGTTCCTCTGATGGACTCGTGATTTAAGGGTGCAGAACGGTGTTGGTCCTTGTCAATTTCGAAATGCACACGACGTTCCTTTCTTCCTTCGTTCGCTGCAATCCGCTGACGTAAAATTGGCTTAGGAGCCAGTTCGTCCCTGTTGATGTCTGGACGAGACCAAATGGCCTGATTGGTCAGTCCATTGTCTTGTTGCTGTAATTGGCAACTCCGGCTGGGTGAATTCCCCGGAGGGGTCGGACCAGCCTCTTCCTGGTTTGGGATTGGCTGGGTGTTTGAATTGCCAGGAGGGGTCAGTTCAGCCTCTTCCTGGTTTGGGGTTCGCTGGGCGATTGAATTGCCAGGAGAGGTCAGTCCAACCTCCTGTGGCTCCGGCTCAGCATTTTGATGACCAATTTGCCCATTCTGGATCAAAAAGCTCATCAGCCTCAGGGTCTGCCGTTTTCGCTTCCCTGGCTTCTGACTGTATGTTTCGTAGTCCATGTCAGGCTCCAGAGGATCTTCATCGTACTCGTCACCTGAGTACCACATGACGAAATCAAGATGCTTCCTTGGTAGGATTGGCTGGTAGAAAGGAAGTGTATTTCTGTTTGTATGTTGTTTGATGATGGTGAAGCAGGGAGGTCTTATACATCCCCTGTAGTTTCAGTCAGTGTGGGACATGACTGGGATCACAGGACCCTGATCTCCTTCACAACTGTCGGGACGACTGAGGTCTGTGATGGCTGTGATGTCAGAAGCTCCAGTGGTGGCCGGTACCATCGGGCCTGTAACTACCGAGGTCATATCCTCTGCATTTTTTTCCCACATTTTTTTTTTTAAACTCAGAAATGTTAAATAAATTTGTGATAAAAATCCTTCTGACTTTGATTGATTGGTGGAAAATTCAACAGCTATTCTCATTTGTTTATTCTGAAAATAAAGTCCACATAAGACAATCTTTTTTATCATCACCATTTTAAAATGTAGCTGAACAATCCGACACTTGAAACATTGTATCAAATGACGCAGCCTCGCGAAAGTCAGCTCAGCACCGTGGGATACAGCCTACGTTCTCCTCAAACTCCGCGCAGTCAGTTTTTTTTGTCGGGCTGGAATTTGAAAATGGAAGCAAGATGAAGAAGTCTACTCTAAAACAAACGAAACTCAGCTTTGGAAAGCCAACAGTCCAGGGGAAAAGAAAGAAAGAAGGAGGTGAGTTGCTTTCGCTAGTGAGACGGTGCAGTATTTGGTTTTCCCTGTGTTCCCCCTGTAGCGATGTAACTCCCCTCTCCGGGTGCCTCACCGTTCATACTATGTCCTTGCATGGCAGCTAGGGATGATTGATCAATGATCATTATCATCAGTGTAGCTTTTAATTAGCATTTCAAGCAACAGTTGTTCAAGCAACAACTGGCTCGATAGGATAAGTTTTCCAGTCGGCACAAAAATGCTTGGAGAGAAGGTCGAGGATTTTTCATCTCTCTCGTTTTGATTTTGGCGCATTTCATATTCAAAAAAGGCTGGAGAGTCGTCGCAACCTGTTGTTTATGACGTTGTTACACACACGCACACACACACACACACACACACAAATAATCTACTTTTGTGATCACTCCGTTTTGGAATTGTTAAAATAAACATGTTCACCTCCTTGATGGGCTTGTGATTTGAACTCTGTTTATTCACGTTTCCAAAATGTATGAAAAGTCACCAAATTACAATGTTTTTTGTCAAATAAGATGTATCGCAAAATTTGACCTAGGTATTTGAAAAATCCTGGGTACGGCCCTGGGTACCATGTGGTACGACTGAGTACAGCTTCTGTTTGTTTTTGTTTTTTACGTTTAACGTTAGTTCTCAGACATAGAGAGTGGGGTTTCTACAAAATGTATTCTGAACTACATTGACACCTTTGTTTTCCTTCGTTTTTATGAAGGGTCCAAGAGCTTGGGGCAGGGAAAAAAGCCAAAACTCGGAAAAGAGTTGTCATTTTTGAAGAACTGGTTCATTTATGCATAAAATACATTAATTCCCACACATATGACATTCAAAGCACGACTGTGTTTTAAATGGTTGCTAAGAAGCGGCTTAATGAGAATACAGAAGCTTACATTGCATATTGCAAAAAAGTGGAGCATTGTATTTCATTCTCTGATAGGACCACTGGGTGCCGCCAAAGTCAGTAATCTTCAATTGTGGTTACTAAAGTACAAAATCACTGGACAAAATGTTGCTTCCTTGAAATGTTTTCACCCCTTAATGAAGAATAAACTTCAACTAAGGTAGGGCTGTAATCTCCCAGTCGACTGGTCCATATATTCGTCAATACGTTCTGGTTCAACCAAAATTCGGATTGTTCGATTTTTTTGCCACGTCAATTTCATCAGGAGGAAAGTACCAAGTTGTAATGGGGGTGTTTTCAAAGCATCCCTGTTTCTCAGAAAACAATCAATCTTTGAACACCCCCCTTTTTTTTGCTATTTTGGACTCGCCCGACCTGCTAGAGCCAGACAGACTGAAGAGTACTAGAAGGCCGACGTCTGCTGGTTTGATGAATGTACATTTAATTTTGACGGTTTCATTTAAAGTCAGTCCTCGGCCATCATGTCAAAGACATCTGCAGTGTGGCAGCATTTCATGAAAATAGATAATGGAAAAAAAGTCGAATGCAAGTTTGCAAACAACAGTTTTCATGTCACAGCTCCACTACAAACACGACGGCGTATCACCTAAAAACGGTAAGCTAACGTGTCCACCTTAGGTTGCCCCGTCAGTTTTGAGTATATGAACATATCCGAATTGATATTTCAATGTTTTAGTCTAATAATTGTTTTGTTTTAATTGTAAAAATTCTTACCGTGAACTTGCCTTTTGCTTGAGCGTAAAGTTTTAATTTAAAAGTCTGTTTGTGTCTCAGCCGCAATGCTGAGCTCCTGTGTTGAGTCTCGCTCTGTGCGCAGGACAAATGATTGTGTCGCTCAATTATTATGACGTGACGAAAACAATTGTCTACATATTCCTCAGCAGGTTTTGTGATGATAGTTGACACAGTATATTTTTCATATATAAAATTAGTCGATTTTTAGTCGAAATTTGAGGGCTTCAGTCGACCAAGAATTTCTTTGGTTGATTACAGCCCAAGGGATCTGTCCTGCCATCTGTACTTGATGTCTGTTGCTGCAGAAGCGACGCAGTGACTGGCTGTTGGCCGTTTGTTTACAATTACAAGGACGTCATCACGATAAATCATTAACATTGGAAGAGGCTGAATTATATCTAAGGCCTCAATGAGCCTCTTTGCAAAGTAAGGTCTGACGAGGATCATGTCAGAGGGTGGTTGTTGTTTTATTTAAGGCTTTTTAAAGACATATTTCATGAAAAAATGCATCAAATTAATTTACCTAACACAAACACAACACACTCATTGCTCATTCTCTAATATTTAGTTATGTATTTCAACAGAGGAAAAAGAACATATGAAAAAATACAACATATTAAAATAATTCCGAGATGCAGTTTCTTTCTAAATGTCATACATTTTTTAATAGGGACATCACATTTCAATGAAAAAATGTACATCTTTAATGGAGACATGGACAGTGGAGAAAAATTCCATTGTTGTGATCACTTGTTGGTGGTTGACAAGCCGTCAGCTGCTGCCTGTTCTCTCTTCATCACGGCCGTGAGCCTCCGTCACGTCAATCATCAGAACAGTAGTCCTCCCCGATGAAGTCTCTGGGTCTCCTGCAGCTTCTCTACTCAGGACGCCATCAGTTCCTTCTATCAGGTGTTGTCTGGTGGCTGCTGGTTTGATCCCCTGTATTATAGCCTCACTCCACTGGTCATCCGCTCATGCCAGTCACCAGGTTTCCTGAGGGGCCTCCACGTTTGGTCATTATCCTCCTTGATGCTCAGAAAAGTCTCATCACCCCCCTGCCCTGTTCCACTGATGTTCTTCTCGGTGGGTCCAAGTCATGCTTGATTTATTCTGAAATTCTTTTTTCCTGCTCCCTTTTATAGAGTGGAGGATCATCCTTGTTGTTATCGTACATAATCCGATCAGGTAAAATTGGCTTCGGAGCCAGGACAGGGCAAACAGCTCCGATTGTTCAGTCCGTCATTAATATCACTTCCTGGTGGCTGAGATGTCATCAGCTGCTGCTGTTGTCACCACCACCGCCATCATGAACCACCGTGACGTCAATCATCAGAACAGTAGTCCTCCCCGAAGTCTCTGGGTCTCCTGCAGCTTCTCTACTCAGGACGCCATCAGTTCCTTCAATCAGGTGTTGTCTGGTGGCTGCTGGTTTGATCCCCTGTATTACAGTCTCACTCCAGTGGTCATCCGCTCATGACAGTCACCAGGTCTCCTGAGGGGCCTCCACGTTTGGTCATTCTCCTCCTTGATGCTCAGAAAAGTCTCATCACCCCCCTGCCCTGTTCCACTGATGTTCTTCTCGCTGGGTCCAAGTCATTCTTGATTTATTCTGAAATTCTTTTTTCCTGCTCCCTTTTATAGAGTGGAGAATCATCCTTGTTGTAATCGTCGTCGTTATCAGGTAAAATTGGCTTCGGAGCCAGGACAGGGCAAATAGGTCCGATTGTTCAGTCCGTCATTAATATGACTGTCGTGGTAAAGATGTCATCAGCTGTTGCTGTTGTCACCACCGCCGCCATCGTGAACCACCGTCACGTCGTTCAAAAGGACGGTAGTCCTCCCTGATGAGGTCACTGGGCCTCCTGTCTCTTCTCTCATCAGGTCGCCACCAGTCACTTGTGTCCGCTGTCATCTGGCGGCTCCTGTTTTGATCTGCCATCCTGTAGCGGCCACCATCAGAGCCTCTGGCCCTCTCTGGATGATTCCAACCACCATCTTCCTTGTAATGGTGGCGATCGTGATTAAAGTTCTCCCATCGAGAACTCACCCCCTCATCTGTCTCGGGTCTCCACCAGTCACTGGCTTCGCACCGTGATTGGCGACTTTGCCAGCTGTTGCTATGGTGAGGCCTTGACCTGTCTTGACTGGTCACCCGCTCATGCAGGACACCAGGTCTACTGAGGGGCCTCCACACTTGTTCACTTTCCCCCTCAGTCCTCAGAAAAGGCTCGTCATGCCTGCCTTGTGTTCCTCTGATGGACTCGTGATTTAAGGGTGCAGAACGGTGTTGGTCCTTGTCAATTTCGAAATGCACACGACGTTCCTTTCTTCCTTCGTTCGCTGCAATCCGCTGACGTAAAATTGGCTTAGGAGCCAGTTCGTCCCTGTTGATGTCTGGACGAGACCAAATGGCCTGATTGGTCAGTCCATTGTCTTGTTGCTGTAATTGGCAACTCCGGCTGGGTGAATTCCCCGGAGGGGTCGGACCAGCCTCTTCCTGGTTTGGGATTGGCTGGGTGTTTGAATTGCCAGGAGGGGTCAGTTCAGCCTCTTCCTGGTTTGGGGTTCGCTGGGCGATTGAATTGCCAGGAGAGGTCAGTCCAACCTCCTGTGGCTCCGGCTCAGCATTTTGATGACCAATTTGCCCATTCTGGATCAAAAAGCTCATCAGCCTCAGGGTCTGCCGTTTTCGCTTCCCTGGCTTCTGACTGTATGTTTCGTAGTCCATGTCAGGCTCCAGAGGATCTTCATCGTACTCGTCACCTGAGTACCACATGACGAAATCAAGATGCTTCCTTGGTAGGATTGGCTGGTAGAAAGGAAGTGTATTTCTGTTTGTATGTTGTTTGATGATGGTGAAGCAGGGAGGTCTTATACATCCCCTGTAGTTTCAGTCAGTGTGGGACATGACTGGGATCACAGGACCCTGATCTCCTTCACAACTGTCGGGACGACTGAGGTCTGTGATGGCTGTGATGTCAGAAGCTCCAGTGGTGGCCGGTACCATCAGGCCTGTAACTACCGAGGTCATATCCTCTGCATTTTTTTCCCACATTTTTTTTTTTAAACTCAGAAATGTTAAATAAATTTGTGATAAAAATCCTTCTGACTTTGATTGATTGGTGGAAAATTCAACAGCTATTCTCATTTGTTTATTCTGAAAATAAAGTCCACATAAGACAATCTTTTTTATCATCACCATTTTAAAATGTAGCTGAACAATCCGACACTTGAAACATTGTATCAAATGACGCAGCCTCGCGAAAGTCAGCTCAGCACCGTGGGATACAGCCTACGTTCTCCTCAAACTCCGCGCAGTCAGTTTTTTTTGTCGGGCTGGAATTTGAAAATGGAAGCAAGATGAAGAAGTCTACTCTAAAACAAACGAAACTCAGCTTTGGAAAGCCAACAGTCCAGGGGAAAAGAAAGAAAGAAGGAGGTGAGTTGCTTTCGCTAGTGAGACGGTGCAGTATTTGGTTTTCCCTGTGTTCCCCCTGTAGCGATGTAACTCCCCTCTACGGGTGCCTCACCGTTCATACTATGTCCTTGCATGGCAGCTAGGGATGATTGATCAATGATCATTATCATCAGTGTAGCTTTTAATTAGCATTTCAAGCAACAGTTGTTCAAGCAACAACTGGCTAGATAGGATAAGTTTTGGAATTGTTAAAATAAACATGTTCACCTCCTTGATGGGCTTGTGATTTGAACTCTGTTTATTCACGTTTCCAAAATGTATGAAAAGTCACCAAATTACAATGTTTTTTGTCAAATAAGATGTATCGCAAAATTTGACCTAGGTATTTGAAAAATCCTGGGTACGGCCCTGGGTACCATGTGGTACGACTGAGTACAGCTTCTGTTTGTTTTTGTTTTTTACGTTTAACGTTAGTTCTCAGACATAGAGAGTGGGGTTTCTACAAAATGTATTCTGAACTACATTGACACCTTTGTTTTCCTTCGTTTTTATGAAGGGTCCAAGAGCTTGGGGCAGGGAAAAAAGCCAAAACTCGGAAAAGAGTTGTCATTTTTGAAGAACTGGTTCATTTATGCATAAAATACATTAATTCCCACACATATGACATTCAAAGCACGACTGTGTTTTAAATGGTTGCTAAGAAGCGGCTTAATGAGAATACAGAAGCTTACATTGCATATTGCAAAAAAGTGGAGCATTGTATTTCATTCTCTTATAGGACCACTGGGTGCTGCCAAAGTCAGTAATCTTCAATTGTGGTTACTAAAGTACAAAATCACTGGGCAAAATGTTGCTTCCTTGAAATGTTTTCACCCCTTAATGAAGAATAAACTTCAACTAAGGTAGGGCTGTAATCTCCCAGTCGACTGGTCCATATATTCGTCAATACGTTCTGGTTCAACCAAAATTCGGATTGTTCGATTTTTTTGCCACGTTAATTTCATCAGGAGGAAAGTACCAAGTTGAAATGGGGGTGTTTTCAAAGCATCCCTGTTTCTCAGAAAACAATCAATCTTTGAACACCCCCCTTTGGTTTGCTATTTTGGATTCGCCCGACCCGCTAGAGCCAGACAGACTGAAGAGAACTAGAAGGCCGACGTCTGGTGGTTTGATGAATGTGCATTTAATTTTGATGGTTTCATTTAAAGTCAGTCCTCGGCCATCATGTCAAAGACATCTGCAGTGTGGCAGCATTTCATGAAAATAGATAATGGAAAAAAAGTCGAATGCAAGTTTGCAAACAACAGTTTTCATGTCACAGCTCCACTACAAACACGACGGCGTATCACCTAAAAACGGTAAGCTAACGTGTCCACCTTAGGTTGCCCCGTCAGTTTTGAGTATATGAACATATTCGAAATGATATTTCAATGTTTTAGTCTAATAATTGTTTTGTTTTAATTGTAAAAATTCTTACTGTGGACTTGCCTTTTGCTTGAGCGTCAAGTTTTAATTTAAAAGTCTGTTTGTGTCTCAGCCGCAATGCTGAGTTCCTGTGTTGAGTCTCGCTCATCAGTGTAGCTTTTAATTAGCATTTCAAGCAACAGTTGTTCAAGCAACAACTGGCTAGATAGGATAAGTTTTCCAGTCGGCACAAAAATGCTTGGAGAGAAGGTCGAGGATTTTTCATCTCTCTCGTTTTGATTTTGCCGCATTTCATATTCAAAAAAGGCTGGAGAGTCGTCGCAACCTGTTGTTTATGACGTTGTTACACACACGCACACACACACACACACACACATAAATAATCTACTTTTGTGATCACTCTGTTTTGGAATTGTTACAAAATAAACATGTTCACCTCCTTGATGGGCTTGTGATTTGAACTATGTTTATTCACGTTTCCAAAATGTATGAAAGTCACCAAATTACAATGTTTGTTGTCAAATAAGATGTATCGCAAAATTTGACCTCGATATTTGACAAAATCTTGGGTACGGCCCTGGGTGTTGTCCTAGTGTACAGAGCCAAGGGATGAATTGATTACTGACAGTCCGGCTCTGGAATGGTAGGTGGAGGTATGGCTCCTGACAGATGGGAGCTCCCCCCACACACACACTTTTGGGACAAGCAAGGTGCAAATTTCTCCTCTTCTGCCCAGACACGCGTTGTGTTGCCCCCTTGCACATACCAACCATGACATCTTCTTCCTAAATACATTACCTGCACAGATTGATCATTTTTCTTAATATAACTATATCAAAGTAAAAAAGTAAGATGTTACTTTTCAAATTCGCAATGCTCTCATGCGTTTTTCAGTGTACAAAATTCAAGCGTTAAAAGTTGTTTTCGCACAGAAAATAGACACCTGTAAAAGTCACCTATCCCCCAAATCAGTTGTCAAATATCAGATATCAGCAAAAAAAAAATTCAATCACGCCCACAATCACTGGGCTAACGTACTTATAACAAACAAAAATATGCCTCAATATTCCTATCAAGTTAAAGTTTCATCTGTAACGCAGTCGGCAGCAGTGTTAAGATGAAAGACAACACGGGCCAACCTGTTGAAGAGTAATTATATCACAGGTACTACGAGGTGTGCTCGTGAAAAAGCAACGTATCATCTATGCTTGACAAAGGCAGTTTTGGTACTGTTCTGTGTATTCTAGTGAAAATGTAGACTGTTCATCAAATTCTTTGTAAGGATTTTGCTTGACTGTTTGTGCAAAAGTGATGTTGATTAGAGCCTTCATACAGACAGACAATTGAGAATCAATCAGTCTTGCACCTGATAAGACTAACAATATAACAAACTTGTTTTGTGGTATCAAAGTTGAGACCAGCACTGATAAATTATTCATAGAATTCATAGGCCAGTTGACGGACAATCAAAGACCAAATTTAAAGCTGAATTATTTAAAGTGAACCTCCATTCTACCTCAGCCTGAGGTAGAATTTACCCTAAACTCATTCTGATTACCCGGAGCAAGAAAAACATGAGAATATCAGTTGAAATATTTAGAATGGCAGAAGAAATTACAAAATGACGTGCCGCAATGGCGTGAGACGGCGTTTAAACTACTGTTAAATGTTTCCAATGAGGGATTTGCAATTATAAGGTGATTTTTCAGTCCAAGGTCTAAATCTACATGCATGTGAAGGTTAAGCTGAGGTCCCCACATTGTCATCCGGTCCCAATACTATTTTCTATATCCACAAATATCTTTAAATCATGTGGAATGGCAGTGTTCTATTGACTATTCCCTCATGACCAATTATATGGAATGGCGACATCAATCAAAGCCATCATGTGGTTTCGGTTCTCCACGATGTGTCAAGGGAAGATGTCTTATATAGGGGAAAAGACGTCACTGAACCTCCACATGCCCGCTTCAAAATGACAACATTAATGTTACCTACCGGTCACTTTGCCTTTTAAAAGGTTGGTTTGACTAAAAACAAAATTTAAAGCATTCGAGAGCACTGATTCGCTTTTCACGATCTGAATAAAAGGTTTGATTGCCTGAGACGGGGGGTCAACCGGGATCAAGCTGATGTGTTAAATGAAGAGGAAATGGGCTTTGGTACGTGGACAGCCATGATTTCAATCTCTCCTCCTGCGTTTGTTGTTCAACAGTGAGGCAAATGATGCCGTTTCAGTCGAGAAGTAAACATGGACACTTCAAGGTCAGCGCCTCAAGCACTGATTTAGAACCGATAACTGCCTGAGTGGAGCATTTACTGTTTTCTTAGTATCTCCCCCCCCCCCCCCTTCTTTTAGGTAGACTATCTGAATTCCGTTGTGTGTTTATATGTTGCGACCTGTGCCCACTAATATTTACAAGTCTGAGTATTCACACCACAGAGAGGTCAAGGAGCAAATTATTACATTACAAGATGAAAAGGTTAGGCCTGACTAAAAACTAGTACATCAGTTGTGTCAGATTTGTCTCCTTGTGGAAGCTGGTGTTGTCCTGGTTGGATGGTGTTCACAGCCTACAGCTTACAGGATTTGGGGTGTTTACCCTCCAGTGATGTGGGTTTATAGGTTTCCGTTCACTTAAATTGATTTCGCATTAACTTAAAACAAAAGGAGTGAAACGAACGCCTGGAGCACAGACTGGAGACGTGTGATTTTCATGCAGTTACACTTGCTTGTTTGTTGCGGGCAGTGGAGAAAGTTAAAGTGTGGATGATTCAGGCTGTCCCACAGCACACGCTAAACTGGCTCGTTGGAGATTCGGTCATTTTCAAGCTGCTGCAATTGATTAAGATGGTTATTGACTGCAGCGGCCATGGCTATGCTCATGTTGCGTGTCACCGATGGACCCAGTGTGTTTCAGGCTTAAGACACTCATACTGGGTGATGTGTAGTGTGACTGTTTGTCCGCTAAGCATGGCATACTTTCTTGGCCTTGGCTTGGACACGACAATCCCAAACTCAGCAGGGAAAGGATCATTTCCTTTCAGTTTCAAGTCCAAACAGGGCCAGAGACCCTACTGAGGATTGGCTAAAACTAGGGAGCGCAAACCTGTCACCTTTTCGTACGGTGTGTGTTAGGGAGAAGGGCCGATTGTGTTTCTGAATGGTACAAGGCAAGGCAGTTTTTCACCATTGTATAAAACAATGTCAGCCAATTAAATTAGTGATCGTTCCAAGTTTCCATGTGAAGCATCGGTCTGCATCATGTTGATATACAGTCTGTCACATATTGCATCCACCCCCACAACAACATCAGCAACGTGTGTTATTCCGGCTTTATCACTTCATAATCCCCATTGTGGCGAGGGGAGCGGCATACAATGCTGCTGCTGATTTTACCGTTTGTTCACAAAGCTTTAGCTCTCAGTAACAGGCGGATTTGACTTCTGAGAAAAAGAATGACATCTAATTCCCCTCCATTGCCCAGTGGGGGTTTAAAGCTGCTTTGAAAGAGCAGCGATCTGAAGCGTCTCTGATAAACATACTTGGGCTTATTTTCTGGTTTTGATCTTTTTATTGGTCACACTGCGTCTCTATGAGGTCTTTTGTACATTGAGTTGACTGACAAAACTCTTTGCCCTCTGCGTAAGACAGCATGATTCACCAGAGATGGAAAATGTACCCATGAAGTAAATTAAGTTCACATTTCAGCACAATAACTTCTTTTCTTGCACTCGTTACATTTGTTTGTCTGATTACATTTCAATAGAGACACCACTACACACCACAGGGAGTGTATAGTCACAAAAACTCCCAAAGTTTTTTTTTCATCTCATGCTTGATGCAATTAATCCATAAAATGGGTGACTGAAATTTTCTTCTTCTACTCTATAATGGGCCATGCATACCGCCATCTTCTGATGGCCTTATGGAGCCTGTTTTACTCACTCCAAAGCAGGTGATGGAAGCAAGCCTCAAAGAATTTTTGTGACATATCCACAGTTCACTTGAAATTTGCTTGACAATTAACTGAAAAGGCTTGAGAAAGAGAGTGAGAGGGATGGAGACCAATAGAAAGGCAGAGGTTGATTGATCCAGACAGAGATGGTGTCTCTGTCAGTCAATACCACTCTGTATTTCTGATGCAGAATTCAGGATGTGGAATTGCTCCCTTCAATAGAATCTCTGCCACTAAGAGGGCAGCAGCCGAGGGTTAAATACAAAAAGAGCAAAAGCCAAAGCCTCAGCAACATTATTCCTCCTAGATTTCATGATACTACATTAGATAAATAACCAAACTTACAAATCAATATCAAGTACACTGGATCCAGACCCGATGCCCACTCAGTCTACAACTACAAAGTGCTTTATATCCTGAGAGACTGTGGATAAACTTCAGTGACAACTATGTTGGAAGTAGTTTGTAGCAGTCAGTTCTCAGCTCCCCTGTGGGTAGAGTCAGCCAAACATCAAAGGGATTTTAATATTTCTTCCAACATTAGAGTTGCAGTTTTAGAGGAAGCAAAACTGCTTAACAGAGATAATTGCACATACGTTTGGGAGAATATTACACAAGGCACTAAGAGTTTTCCCAATTGTACTGAGTCTTCCACTTTAAATCTTTTACTTGTGTATTGAGTGTTCAACTGTTTATTACATGCTTGTGGCCTGTATCACTGACTGGTTGGAAGTAATTTTCTACCTTGGTACAGCTAACTTATAATTCAGAGGCTCTATTTCAATGGATTTGTCCTCAGTTTTACTTTGATAACGCCTCCTTTATCAGTGGCTCGTCATACAAATGGCATCTCATCTCGGAGCAATCTGGAGCGTACGAGCCCATTTACAGTGGTCTTCCTCATGTTGAGTCCAGGAGAAGGTGAGGTCATCCTTACTCCCAATGCCAGTGTTTGTCCCAGTCGCCTAACATCACTGGGTCCAGTCTGTTCATGTTCCAGAGTTGCCAGCTGTCCCTGTCTAGCCCTTTCCTGAGCTCCAAATTTGTTCCTGCTTCTGAGCCAAAACTAACCCAGCTGTCCCCTGTGCTGCCACAGTCACCAGACCCAGAGATCCAGTGAGCAGTGGAGTTTCCAGTGCTCCAGCTGTAGCCATCCAAGTCAATGCATCCACAAATTCAACGGCTTCGCCCTCTAAAGTGTCTTCTTATTTATTTCTGGCCAGCAGAAGGGTTCATCTGCCAACTTTCAGAAGGGTTTCAACTCCGCAGCCCAGCCCAGGGAGTTGCAGGCCTCTTCTCCTTTGCTGGAGTTGCCCTTTCTGTTGGCCCTGCCTTCAGGGTGTCCTCCTGGGTATCTCTGTCACTGCTGTCCATGAGTTGTCCTGTAGAGCAGTTCCTCCTTTATCGCAGTCATCCTTGCCATCCCCTCAGAGATTGCATCTTGATTACATTATCAGGGTGCTTCCACCATCTCCCTCTGTCCATTTGCCTAATTCTCCCTGCTTTACCCCCGTATCACTACAAATCAACTCAGGCTGCAACAACTCCTGAATTGAGCTTCAGGCCATCAGCCCAGAGTACCTGCCACCTGCCTGGCTTCCGGTATTCAGGCACACATATGGTGCAGCCAAACCACAAGCACAAAACACAGAAATGGAGAATCACAATAATGAGCCTTTTCTTTTTCTTTTTTTAATAATTCTGACGCAAAAACCCAAACATGAGCATTTACATATGACGGGGACACAATTAAGCACTTTTGAAGGTGTGGAGATGTGAAATGAGAACTGCTGAACTGTTAAACTGACCTTTGATAAATGAGTGAACGTATGACACAAGTGGCTCCCTCCAGTTTGAATCCAATAGATGGATTTTGCCACCGGGGATTGCTTTTTATTACAGATATAAATTTCCCTCTCACCAATGTGATTTATATCAACAGCTTATTTTCACGAACAAGACAGGAGATGAATTATGCATTATATCTGTTGTTGTAGAGATTCTGAAGTAAACATTCACAAAAGAGAATTTTGGTTTCTCTGACCTTGAATAAAGCCTTTTCAAAAGAGTAAAGGGTTGGCCAAAACCAAATTATAGTAGAATAATGGTTAAATTTGAAACATTATGCACTGGTTTGTCCCATTCCCGCAAGTGTTCTGATGTATATGCGTGAATAAAGAAAATCCGAAGCCTTCTTACTGAAAGCAGCTCCGACCCAGCAAGTATAATAGAAAGAAGCATTTAAACAAAAGAAAAATGATAAAATCTGGGCTGTAAATAGAAAATGTCCATTATTATCTGCTTAAAGGCACTGCTTGCAGGACACAGGGCTCAAGCTAGTTCCTGGTTATATGACACTTTTGTTGGAAAAGATATGGGTCTAGTGCCCTACTTACTATTTTTATATCATGGATGTAGTTCCCTGCATGCACTTTAAGACTTGACCCACAAAATATTGGAATAAGGAGAGAAAGGCCTGAAAATTCCCATTGCTCTACTTCACATAAACTGCAACAGGTTAAGGATAGAAAAGGCTCTCTGCAGCCTTGGACATTTTTACAGTTTTGTAGACAATTGAGGAGAATATACTGTTTGAACTAATTCAATAAAGTTGGAGGAGGCTGCTCTCTATATCAAAGTGAGCAGATGTGCCGACAGCACCACAGTGTGAAATAGTGCTTTGCTCTACGCTACATAAGAGGAGTTAATGTTATGGATATGATTTGGATTATGATATCAAAGATAAGATAATAATGTTAAATGGAACATGGTGCTGTGATATTGTCTCACCAGGCACACAGACTTTTAAAAAGGGAGCCCTTGTTTGAATAGAAGTTAGATTTTACTACTTATATATTTTTTGAAGTTGACTCATTTATGAATGTTAATTGATGCAACTTTAACCACATTTCTTGCAGGAAGACTACATTTGTTTTGAGGCTGAGCAAGTACGCGAAAGCATAGAGATGCATCAGTTTTGTCCTGGATGCGTAATGTTGGCACGGTGACGCCTTCAATAATTATCTCAATCAAATGGAGCAGTGTTAGTGACCGCGTTTGTCATGTGAGACAAATGATCTATATTATTCTTTTCTCATCATGTCATGATGCAATACTCTGGCATTTAAAATGTGTAGAAGCTTGAAAGTCCTGCTCTGCCCCACCCTCATCATTCATTGTGGATGGAGCGGCTGTATTTCAGGCCTAAGTTGTATTTATACTATTGTTTCACTATGATGCTTCCAGTCCCATCATAGTCTGCTGGCCTCCAGCAATCTGATCAGCTGTCAAAAATTGAGTCACTGCAACTGGACAATATTAACATAATGGATCGATCATCTGTCCCTGGAAGAAAAGACTCTTGGACTTCCCTTTGTACGCAGAACTAATTCCAAACTCTGTTCGTTGAAAGGAGGGCATTCCATTTGACTTGTATTTTTCCACGGTGGTTATTACGAGCCAGACGTACACTAATGATGAAAGATGAGGCGCCGATGAGGTTTGTTATTTTACTTCTTTGAGAAATGTTGAGCCGCTGTGCCTTGATCAAAGCTAAAATCTATCAAAGACCAATTAGATTGTCCAGTGAAAAACACTGCTTCGAGATCAAAGACGGGGCCGACTTACATGACAGCCACTGGGAGAGAAACCAACTTAGTAGTGAGAGCACATCCGCAAATGGAACTTTACATAAGGCGATTTGTTATGCTTGCAAGGACGGTGCTGGTACTTGGTGACGTACTGAGGCCAGTGTCTTACATCAGAGCAGCAGGTCATAGTTCTTTACGATAACGAGTACATCTTTAAAGTGACATTTCCCACCAAAAAGTGTCCAGTATGGTGTCATTATGTTGCCATTAGCTTCAAGCTAAATGTGAGTAGCTTTCTTAATTTTGGAGTCAAAAAGTACTAAAACATGCTGTTTTGAACTTTTACTTACCATAATATACTTTCCGGGTGAAATATTGCTTTAAACTAAACCTTAACCATCGGGAAGTCAAAAAACTGTTTTGCTCTTGCAGTGAATCTGCAATACTTTACTGGATGGAGGTTGAAAAAAAAAGCCTGAAATGTTGTGCAAGAGTGTGATGTAATCCTCACGAGGACTAAATATGAGTGAGAATGGATTAAACGTTATTGTGCGTTCACAGGTGTAGGCAAGGTTAGATAACGTGGCATTCAATTTGCCTCCACGTTGTTGTATTCCTCAACACCAGGTATGCAGGAGAGATTTCACCAAGGTCACACAACAATGATAATTTACCAGACAATGAGCTAATTATGTAAAATAGCAAGGTATATTTCTTTTTATGTCAATTATTTTCTTCTTTTTCATTTTTTGTTGGGTTAAAATTTACTTAAGGAGCATAAATGGAGGACATGAAGGATGCAGTTTCCTTTGCCTCAAAACCACTGGGCAACAGAGATGTCAAGTTTTGTTACTGACCGTTCCGGTTTGTTATATTAACGCCATATGGATTTTGTAATATTGGAAAATACTGATATGATCCTCAACAGATGGCAATCAGTGCCATTGCCGCTGCTCTGCGACACAACTCAGCAAATTAACATCTGCCTCCATTTTTATCCTCAAGCAACGTGATGGACCAACACAAGTCAGCATAATATGCAAATGCTGAATCATGTTCCTCTATCAAAGGCTAAACATTTTCTGAATGAACCACTTGACCAGTCGAGTGACATCACCTTGAAAAAAACTCATCTGAAATGTCAGGTGGTTGTTTTCGTCTGTACAAACAAATGGAGGTCAGTTAATCAGGGACAACTCCACAAACTATGAAATGTGCTGTACTCATAGATTTTCCTTGCCGTGCTTCAAATAACCCGAATAGAGAATTTAGGTTTTATTAATGGAAGAAATGTAAGATATTTATATTTCACAATAGGAAATATAATAATAGCAACCCCTGCTACACACCAGGGGTTGAAACTTCAGTGCTAAATGTCACTAGATCCTACTCACTGATTCTTTTAAGGAGGGAGGTGAGACTATTGTAGGTGAGAGTGAGAGAGAGAGAGAGAGAGAGAGAGAGAGAGAGAGAGACAGAGAGAGAGAGAGCATTACTGTATGTATGTGTATGCTATTCTAGATCAATTTTAGGTCCAGATTTGGTGAAGGGTAAGTTACTATGTGACAATGTCATCTAATATACAGTATGTATGGACAGATGATTGGTAGAATGGAGAGATGGATGAATGATAGGATGTTATTGCTTATTCTGTATGTCTAGACGGATGGATGGTTGATTGGAGGGGTGGATGAATGGACAGGATGTTGTTTAAACATGTCTATTGTATTTTTTTTCCTCCCCTAAATGCCCCTCTCGGGATGGGCATTGGAAATTAGCTAAGGCTATAAATGCTACGATGCTTTCTGTTGGATCGTGCACACTCCAAGAGTTGCATCTGTCCCTGAAAAATAAACCCTAAGTAAAAAAATAAATAAATAAAAGTTAGAACTGCCATGAAAACTTCCACAAGAACTGACATCAGTTTCAATTGAAGTGTTAACGAGGGTCTATATAACAACTGCAGAGACAGACTGCACAGAATCCCCACTTTCATTTTTATAAACCTGCTGTTACTGCAGCCACACCAGCATTTTCATTGTGTCCCAGTATGGTGGGGGTTTACTCCAGATATCTCACTATTATGTGAATGAGGTACAAACTCAACTGTGACAGTGGGAAAGCCATGAATAATGAATCTTTCAAGTGTCTCAACAAGGTGAGGAGCTCCTACTTTGAACACACCGCATAGCCCGACACACTCCACACACTGCCAGAGCCAGAGTCGGGCACCCGCCAATCAATCGGCCAGCTCGCTGGGACCCACAAAATCTGAACACCTCCAAGTTTCCACGCACTGATGATAATAGCAATAATTAGATCCCAGAGGAAATGGGTCCTTCAATCAGCCTCCAACATTAGGCAGGTTTTCTGGGTGTTTGGTCATCAACGTGTTAGTGTGACTGATCATGTAAGAGTCCACAATTATCATCCAGGGACAACAGCTGTCCACCTCTTAACCCCCAACATCTAGACCAGAGGGGGTTTGTCGGTTTTGCAGACATGAACGTCAGTGTATCAGAATAGTCAGGAGCTGGCAACTTTAAGTTGTCAGGCAGGCAAATCGAGAGTCTTCCTTTTAATCGTTCTCAACTCATTTGGCTTTTTCTTAACTGATGTTATATACCGTTACTCTTGACAGGAAGTCTGGTTTTTATAAGGTTCTTATCTTATTCTGATATGCTGAGTTTGGTTTTATGTCCGCTTGAAATAAAGATGAGTCGCCCCACACGTCAACATCATTGTGTTAGAGAGACCGTTGTATTGCTCACTGTTGCTGCATTTCAATGAAAACAGCATGTTTGGGACATTTTAGTGAGCTCAATTTATGTTCAAGTTGACTTACTGTCTAAAAAGGCATTTATCCAGGTTAGAACAGATGACAGCGTTGCTGCCGCTGAGGGAAAATACACTTTGACAGCTCCAGCCACCCAATCGCTAAAAATAGCGACAAAATGGGAATAAGAGTGAAATGCAACTGTTGCCAATCCTTTGGCCACACTTTGATAACCATGGCGGACGGGTGGCTCAGCTGGGCAATTTAGTTAATCGACTCTTCATTGTACTTCTATCAAGCAATGTCCAAAGTAATAAAAAACACTGTCAATTGACGGGTGAGAGGGAAGTCTATTTTAGCCATGAAATGTCTTTCAAGTCATTTTTTGCAGTCAGTATATCGAAATGAAATTTCAGTTCAAGTGCCACTATAGCAAAATCATTTTGAATCAGACATTTTAGACATGGCACTAATAAATCAATCAGGAATCCATAATCATTAATCATTAAGTCTCACCTTTTAGGAAGTTGGTCTCTCTGACCTTCTTGTAAGGGAGTAGTTTTGACGGTCGTCTCTCCCTAAAAGTAAATTTAAAAAATGGAGAAAGTGAGCAAAGCAAATGACATTTGGAACAAAATATAATACATTCGTTATATATATATATATATATATATATATATATATATATATATGTATATATGTATATATGTGTATATATGTGTATATATATGTATATATGTATATATGTGTATATATGTGTATATATATGTATATATGTGTATATATATGTATATAATACAAAATATAATACATTCGTTGTGTATATATATATATGTGTGTATATATATGTATATATATATGTGTGTATATATATATCTGTGTATATATATGTATATACATGTATATATATATGTATGTATATGTATGTATGTATATATATGTATGTGTATATATATATATTTATATATATATTAGTTATATATATTAGTTATATATTTAGGTTAAAAAAATGAAGTCCTGAGTGAAAACCATGATACCAACTTCATATCAACTCCAATTAATGTATATTAAAAGTAGACAAATGAAAGTTAGACCAAGACGCCAGGTTAAATTAATCTCTTTAATGAGTGTGCCTTCATAATTTACACATCAGCAGACTTTGCTTTTGCAGACCAGTCTTCATTCAATAGATACATTCATCAACCTCTGGGGAGCACTTTAATTCAAATCAGGTCATTTAATTGAAATGTTATTATCTAATTCAGGGGAAGGATAATATCGCACACTTTATTGAGGAAATTGACACTCAGAGGATTTGAAGTTTTCTCTTGTGTCAAATAAGACAAAACTGGAAGTCGAGAAAACGGTTTCCTTTATAAATTCCTGTTCGAAATTTAATTAAATTTTTATGTCCAGGAAACCTGTCAGGAGTCATTGTAGCAACCGTCTCATTCCATGTCGCATGTCTTCTTTTCATTAAGTCTTAAACATTAAAACCCCTTGGGTCTTTCGTGACTCTAAAAGCACTCATTTGGTAATTCACTGATATTGCTATCAAAGATTTATGGTTTTCATTAGTTTATGTGTTGGAGAATGAATAATGCATCAAAAATTCTCCTTACTATATGCAAGCAGAGGAACATACAGGTTCAAATCATACAAAAAGAAAAAAAAAAAAAAAGCAAAAAAAACCAATAACCATAACAGTTGCATCCTCCTCTTTCATATCTGGATGTCGCCAAAGTTACTGATGTAAGGCTACAGTACGCTGAAAAATGAACAGCTTAAAGTGACTGTCGTGCAGATTCGATTCAATATGCAAATTGTGATAATCTGTCTGGTTTATTATGCCTCCGTGCTCGTAGCCGTCGGGTTTTTTACGTGATATCTCAGACACTTTGAGGGAATCGCTTTCATTTGGCACACAGACACTCAGAGATGAAAGGAAAATATTGTGGCGGTCAAAGGTCAGGGTCACTACAAATCAAGGTTTTTTTCAAATATGTCAGAGTTTAGTATCATACACTGCTTTGCGATGTTGTTTATTTCAAGAATCAAATAATGCAACAGTATTTTGAACGTTAGAATACAGAAACCGGAGTCCCAGTTCGTTAAGGACAGGAGTCTCGTTTCATCGTGACAATTCATTAAAATCTCCTCATGGCAGCTCGATGGACACCTGCACCAAAGCCCCAAACAGCAGCGCCCTCTTATCATCGCTCCTTGCGTGTGTCATCTTCATTACGGTCATTTCCACCAAGGGACCAAACATGGAGGGAATCCAGTCTTTCCTGGGTAACACTTTAAGAACAGCACACACGAGGCCCCACTTGACTTGTGGAGCGTCTGGCTATCGTTACAAATGCACGCAGCTGCTCACATGCAACGCTTCCTGCTGTGGGAGAAACTATCGTAAATGAGAAAAACACCTGTTAATTTCTTGACCCTCTGAACCGTCAGGAATATGCGACAGCTGTACTTCCTGTCCTTGTCCGTTTCCCGCCTTTTTCCCGAGACCACCTGTGTCTCATCCGTCCTCGTCATGCACAGCCATGTTCCCGCTGATTCTTGTCCAATCAGCAGCCCCCCCCCCCCTTCCTGTTCTCCCATCTGTTTCTTCTTGAATATTTATTTTTGTTTTTTGGTCTCTGTCATTGTCAGATTGTCTTTAAATCCATGCTGCTCACCTGCCTGCTTTTGTTCCAGTGTTTTTTTTTTTCCTCCAGTTTTCTCAGTCTACATTTTTTTTAAAATTTTGATTATTACACACAAATCACGCAGTTCAACAATTCCTGCCTCATAGACAAAAAATGGTACAAATCCTCACCTGGACGTCTGAAGTGATGAAATTTACCATAACTCTGTAATTTACATTCCAATGACAACTTCACACAAATGCCCATGTTGGCCATTTGACTTGTTCATGTTCATTACAGAACAGGCAAACTCATCCTGCGACGCGCTCAAGCGGCGACATCATGGTCATCGTGGCCTGGTTTTTATTATTACACCAAACAGGAGTTGCCTGAAGCCACACGGATGCATTATACGACGGCGATCCATCTCATTCCAGCTCTAACGAATGAATCAGCAGGTAAATGTAACACTGTTAAGTCTGCACCATGAAAGAGTCATTCAGTCAGATGTCATTATTGACCTTCACCACCCGTGTATAGGCTTACAACATTTATCAAGTAGCTGAGAGACATCAATAGATGGTTTAACCTTCAGAAAGACTAAACTGAGAGACACATTCCAAGACTGCAAGACTAATGGTGAATAAAATGACTGTTGAAGAATTCCATATATAAAATGGGTCAAATAGAAGAGAGGAGGGACGTTGTGGAATAGCTTCAAAGCAGTGGAGAGAGATAACAAAGAAAAAAAAAAAGATGTGGATCAATCTGTCATCCAGTCATTTGCCACTCCTGTTTGAGCGCCAGGCTCCTTTAGTCACCAGTTCAATCAGGTTCCGTCTTCAGAAACCAGTAAGCATGTTGTTGCATGGAATAAGTTTATTTATGTTCATTTCAGAAGTCTGCCGGCACACAATGACGGATGGTTACATCGATTCTTACACACAAATTCCTTGGGAAACAGGGAGAGAGAAAGAACCAGAGGCAACTAGAAAAAACAAAGTGCGCCCTGATGTCAATAAAAAACAACCTACTTACATTTCTATATCATGTATTGTTAAATTTCAAGTGTTTTCAAAGTAATATACTTTTAACATACCGATAAGTCTGAACTTCCACGGCACTTGAATGGGAAACAATAAACTGCGGTATTGTTGTCATACTGTGCTTTCAGTAAATAATTTTACTTGCCCTCACTGCGGACTTCCGCGGGTACCTTTCCTCCAACGACCAGTGTTTGGTCTCATAACGTTGCCACCAATTATTAACGCCAGACTTTCGCAGTTTATGGGACACAAAGGTTTCGAACTGGCTGCAGGCAGGACCAACACATGTTGGTCCGTCCATTCATCTTTAAAAGTTCGGTTTTCACCGTCTACTTTCCTCATTCTCTCTCATCTCCTCTCTCTCTCTGCTATTCTCTGGTGCTGAAAGGTAAACAACCGGTTTGATTGGGTGGGTTATTGATGACAGTCCTGTCGTATTTACTAGATTAGCTGTGCATGCAGGGATAATTTATCTGTTTATTAATATTAGAATTTTACCGGGTCTGCGCAGAACCGTCACTTGGTCTGGACGCAGTCCGCCATTTGGTGACGCCTGGTTTATAGTAATCAAATTTGTATTTCCTCTGCCGTGGAGGTGGCATTTTGTTTCAGTGGTGTTTTCCTGTCAGCTGGATTACGCAAAAACCATGAAGGTGATTTCCACCAAACTTGAATGTTTTGGGTCAAAATTGATGCAACAGTTTTTTTGGGGGCAGAGGTACGAGCAAAACTAAAATTCTAGCAAACTATTTTGATGCCTCTGTGTCACCGACAGCAGGAGGTTGTCCCTGTGTTCCATTTGCCATTCGACGCGAACTCTCTGGAGCGCACTCAGAGAATATCCTCAGATTTGGCTTTAAAATCCACCGGAGAGAGGTCAAAGGTCAAGATCGCTGTCACATGGAGCGCCGTGATGGGATTGATCCACATTTGCAACAAATGTCCACAGGGACTCAAAGATGACGTGAAAAGATTTTGTTAGTCAAGTTTCATTGTCACCTCACATGAATACAATATAACAATGAAAGGAGGACATTTCTAGAAAATACATAGATCAACTGAGACTCAAGGATGGCAAGAGACAAAAAACAGTTGGCGGTTAAAGGTCAAGGTTGTTGTGACAGACGTCCATCATGAAGGGGAAAAAAAAAACAACAGCCACCCAGTATTTCTAGTTTTTCCATGACTGGACTTGTGAATGAATCCCAGCAGCGCACACTGTTGCCGATGAGGACAAACTAACTCATTTACGCAGGACCGTAGCCTTTCTCCTTCAGTCTGGGATGGGAATGGACACGCAAGGCTGATTTGTGAGGTTGAGCTTGCAACGCTGAAGATGCTGAGGGTCTTTCTGTTGTGATATAAGCCTCTCAGTGGAGCTCTACTGCAGCCTGACAGCTAAAATCCAGCCATTTCTTTAGCACAAGCATGTTGTATCGCCACCGTCCTTTACCAACATGAATGCTTTATCATCCTGTCATTTCTGTGGATGTTGGTATTGAACAGCTGTCAGCACCAACGGCAGAGAGGTTGTTTCTGGTTTGATGTACAGAGTCATTATGCACACACAACGACTGGAGGTCTGAGCAGAATAAATTATGAATACCATAAATAATGACATTGCAACCATCAGTACCTTATATTCTCTATGGTTAATACACCACTTATTATGATTCAAAGTTGCAAAGAAACTGTTTTATTTCACAAAGATAGCAATGTTCTTAAATATACATGCAAATGGTCGAAACACAGCAGAGAATATTAATGTTGAATTAAATGAGAAATTAAATGATTGGTCATCACACACATTCTGTTCTGGGTAAATCTACCTTTCATGAATTTATAGAAGCTAAGAAAAGTCGGGGTTAATGAACAAAAGTCACCAACTATAGATTGGATGGTTGGAAAAAAGGTTCGTGAGTAAATATAAAGAAACTGCAGTGACATTTAATAATTTAATTGTTTGTCATTAGCCAAAACAGATACGATTGAATTTGTGGATGTGTGTTACAGAGTACAAGCAAGGACAGACTCTTCAGTAGCAAGAGAACAAAGAAATGAGAAGCTATTTTTTTTATAGCATCACACTGTGCAAATCTCAAGAATTTCTCTTAACCTGGTCAATAACATAGAGGAATAAGAATAAGTCAAATGGCTCAGTTGTGTCCAATTTCAGTAGAAACCATCAATGTTGCGCTTGTGTTCGGTTTTAATCCGGCTGCACTGTTAAGGAACCGTTCCATCTGGAGGCAATTATTGATGGTGCTCTCTAATCAGTAACCCTAAATGGCGAATGACAAAGTGTCAATACACCCACACTGATACAGAGTAATCTCACATGTGACAGTGTGACAGTGAAAGAACACGTGGGTCTAGAATTGAAGCTGTAGAACGCAACACTTCCATAGACCTGAGCATCCTTTACATTCAAGCTTTTACCAAATGCCTACAATGCTCATTAAGCTAATCACTGCCACGTACGCCTCCACACATCAGTCTACATGGAGTCTGTATGTGGCCATATTCCCGCGCCGCTGTGGGGACGCATACTTACTGTATGCTAGTTTAGACGACCACTTTGTTAGCCCTCTGCTTATCTGGGTTAACAGAAGAGCGTTGTGGTTTTAAGTTCATGATTGGGTGTCCATTTCAGTCAGGGTTCTACGCCTCTTTCGGTTTTTGTTTTGCGCCATTTTTAAAATCCCCTTTGCTATCAGACACAACAAACTGAACTAGCAAGCAAGCAGCTACGGCTCAAAATCGAGGATCGTAAAAAATGAGGCAGGTCCCGTTGGTTCCTTTTGTTTAAAAGCTGTAAAAATTGACAACAAATGGAGCGAAGCTCGCGAGCGAGATCAGGCAGTCAAGCTGCACAGCGATGTGTCATACATGTTGGAACGCCTCACTCTCCAATCACCCAATTTGGCAGTTTATCTAACCAGCAGGACATTCTCATCTGTCGAGGCCTGTGTTGCCCTGCATCACTGCTGGATTCTCAGCCCCACCACCACCCCAGAATCCCCCTACAGGGTCTAACATGTTATAAGATACTTGCTCATCACTTTCTAATTCTCTTTATGCAGATTCAAGGAATCATTCAGCCGGAGCAGAACTGCCAAAAACAGATCTGCCTTGTAATAAATACTTCAAATGAGAGTTGTCTGACCTATAAGTTATATACAACTATGCAATTGTAAAATAGCTGATAAATCGGTAACAAAGGGTCCATTCATATTCAGAGTATGATCCAAGTCTGTTAATATTTCGGTTTCCCCCTCAGCGAATTCTGGTTTCCCATCTCCGTTTCCAAAGTCCTGTAGCGAGAAGCTTTTCAGCAAAGCAAAATAAACCAAAATATTAGTGATTCAGTCTTGTTATTCCCATTATAAATGCAGGGGGCATAAAAATGAACACATTGCAGCTCCTCTCTTTGCCTCGCATCGATGTCCGTGCCCATCTGTCCTACATTTCCATTTTGCAACAGGCTGGTTAATTTGCAGTTATTTCGACTGTGGCTCCACATTAACTGAGGCTACAAGGCAGCATGGATGTATGTATCCTTTTTTTCCTTCTGCCAGTAGCTGGTAATTTACAAAGCAGATAAGCAGGTTTTTTTTTTGATGTTTTACCCTATTTGCTGCCATCTGATAGCAGTGTATTTTATGAGGAAGGATTTATTTACACAGGCTATTATTTCCACAGACTTTTAATTTCTCCTGGAATAAATGGCTGATGCTGATTCTCAGACGAGATTTCGTGAGATGGTGTACAGTTGTAGAGAGAGGACGAGCTTCGGGTCTATTATAGATGATGACTGGCTGATGTCAGCATCTCAAGGTTGTTCATTTATCTTTGCAGACTTCCTCTGACATGCAGATCACACGGCTCTGTTTTCTTAAAAGCACAAGCATCCATGCGCACACACGGACACACACACACGCCTTCTCATCACTGGTATCTACAATCAGAACAAAGAAGCATTGTAACATTTATTCACTGATAATGCTGTGTTTTTCAATAAACAGTGTTTATTAGTTTTGCTTTACAAGAATAAATGACAAGGACAGCCACTGCTCCACTGCCTTGATTTGAATGTTTTCTTGCTTCCAGTAAAATGTTTTTGTCATGTGCCATACGTTAGCGCAGAAAAAGTGTCAAACACTAGCATCTTGGTCAAAAGTCTCTGGCAATGCTCAGGCTGTCTAACAGTTGCAATATGGACTGCTACAAACAAGTTAACTAATCTCCATGTTTCTCCAGTCACACTTTATTTACTGATGTATTTGTTTAAATAACTCTTTTTCACCTTTGGATATTTGTTTTCCTCCTGTTTTTCACCAGCAGCTCAACAGAAACACCCCCAATCATCCCTTACTCTCAGTGAATTCTCACACATCAGCCAGATTTAGCACCGGGGAGCTGTCGGGTCAGGTTAGGCCAGGTCATCTGAGGTCTCGCTGGTTCGGACCTCTCTCTGTGATATCAGGATATTATTAGCAGTGCCAGTACGGAAGCAGCTTTGGTGATTAGTTCTCTGTGTTTACGCTAGCCAGTTTCCACTCATTTCCTCGTGTTCATCCCCAATTCATTTGTAATCTAGCGTGTGTTTGTGGACGTTGGTTTGAATCGTTTGTCACGCTATAAGTTTTCATTCTGAGCAGCCACCTCAAATTTGCTTTATGAAACTGCACAACAATATGCATAAAAAAATAAGTAAATAAATGTAGCGAGACTAAATGTAATGTTTCAAATAAAAAAAATTTGATAATGCTCTATGACGGCACCCCATTAAAAAAAATAGTTCTTTAAACAGTAATGTCAATAAATTAAGGATTAAAAGAAATAAGAAATCAAAATAATACTTTACCCAAAAAGTGAATGTTTCTTTTCAAGTTCTCACAAATGTGTCTTGAGCTCAATAAGAAGTTTTTTTCCCTCCATTTATTCTTTTTGACCACAGAATCCAGATAGACTCAACCATGTATATTTAGCTTGAAGCTAATAGCGGCTGAGGGCTAACAAGAGCTACAGAGAAAAAAACAAAAAGAAAAAAACTGGCCAGAAATGTCCATTTACAAACTCTCCAGCAAATTATCTGGTAGAGTTGACATCTTTTGTATCCATATCAGTATGCTCAGTAATCCACAAACACTTGGAACACTGGCTGTAAATTGTAATTAGCCTCAAGCTAGGTCTCTGCAGCTATACATGGCTGCTTCTGTAGTCTGCGGTCAAAGAAGTAATGCAGCGGGGAAAAATGTCTTTGTGAACTCAAGGCACCTTTTTGTCAGTACTTGAAAGCCAAATGACACTTTTTAGGTGAACCATCCCTTCAATTGTACAAAAAGGGGGAAGAAAAAAAAATATTCAATGCCTCATGGTGGTTTTAGTTGTCTTGTGGGTGTTTTTGTGACTGTACTTAGCATCGACTGCAGTCATAGTGATTTCTGGCACTTTTGGGAATTGTGGAATAAAACATCGTGACACTTTGGTCGTCAATCATAGCTGAAAACAGAGGAATTCTAAGTGTTATTTAAGGGGAGAAGGGGGGCAGCAGAGGCGATTCAAGGCTGGGCAGTGACCTTGTGACTAAGCAGCACTCTTCTGCACATGTCACGCTGCTATTACTGATGAGACGGGTTGTTTGGGTGTTGTTGTTCAAGACAGGTCCTGACACCTATTTTTCAACCTGGAACACTTTGACCCATAACAACCGTCTAAAAAGAAAGCCTTTTCACTCCACAGTTTTATTGGACTAAATTAGGGATAAACGGTATTCACATCTTTCCTTTTTAGAAATAAATGACATCAGCAGAATCTAAAATCTTTCACGGGTTTGTTTATCCGTTTATACTCGGAATAACTTCCATCATTTCCTCTGACTGCACTTGACAGACTTCAGGAGGGCTCCTGTCAAAGTTGATCATATATTTCTATCCCCTTGGCAAAGTCATAGGTGCTCCAGTGTGTGTATTAAATTACTTGTGGGGTGATGCTTGTGAAGCGGCAGCTGGGAATACAGATGACTTCTCTTATCCGTCAACCACGGCCTGTGATTAATGCTGATATGAGCGTGCCCCATCAGTGTTGAGGATATTGGTCTGGACACAGTTTCATCTGTTAAGTGAATGACAGATTAGAAGCCGGCAAGTGTGAGCTCGTCGCTCGAGGGGCCCTGAGATCACTTGGAGGTTAGTTGAAGCCAAAAGGAAGAAAAACAAATCATGCAAGTAGAAGTGTAAATACAAGCGAATTCTGTAGATGTGAGAGACTTCAGAGCAGTGAATTCATATATTCCTGGTCTAAAGTAGTGCTGAATCAAAGTATCCTTCCATTGATTGTCCTGTAATATATGACTCCTCTGGTTAAGCCATTGATTACCGTCTCAGCAAAAATGGGTGTTCAGGGAAAAAATATTCAATCATCAACATATTAATTATACTGCATCCCGGTCGGCCTCTCTCCTGTTGAAGCTGTAAGTCACATCACAGCCACAGGACCTTACACAATGTCACACCGGTGATCAATAACAACAAACAGCTGCTTCTAGGCAGATTAATATTGAGCTGAATGAATGGGCTGGAAAAGATTCATTTGAGATGGAAAAAGAATTCCTGTGGCAGAAAATCGGATTCTACAAATGTAAGAATTGAATCTATTACTTATTTTAACAATTTATTGGACGTGACACGTAAGAAATCGGCTGCTCTTAAATAGCTTCGACAGCACTGCCCGAGATTTATGTTGTAATTGCATCACGGAGGGATAAACGTCATGAGTTTTGTTTGGCAAGGTTGAGCGGATGAAGTATTAAGTCACTAAATCTTCCTGCGGTGAATTTCATTCGCCTTGTCAGCGTTGCAAACAAAGTGGCAGCTAAGCATCTCACACACCTACAGCAAACTGCAAACAGCAGCAATTTTTTAAAACAGCCTTTAGACGTTGCTGGGTTTTGATGTGGTGCGTTGCTATGGCACCCGTCACCTCTCTCACGGACTGTGATGTCGCCCTGATGAATCACCTACAAGTCAATATAGTCAACAGCCTCCCACATCCATTTAAAAAAGTGCCCTTGCCTCTAATTGTAACCACAGCGAGTCAGAGGGAAGCAGAGGTGCTGGTGACGCTGGGGTTTCCAATTTGCCGCGATCCAAGCTTCAAAATCAAAGTGATGAAGCTTACAAACGGGCCTGGATGAATTATTCAGATCAAGAGTAATCCTGCACGGCCTGAGGTGATGAGGAAGGGTTGACTGGACATCAATCATGTGTCTGGGACCAGAACCAAGACGTCTGAGATGGCTGTGGGTTGGTTGGTGTTTATGGCAGGTAGCCACATATAAACTAGGTGGGGGTGGGACAGTGGAATAATTGACATGTCACTTATGAGCTAGGGCCTCATCCTCCTTCTCTCGTCTGAAGTTAAGAGATTTACAACACAGTGAATCACAGACATTTACCGGTCTACCATCACGCGCGGATTTATTTTTGCAGGAAATGCTTTTAGGACTCAGAAGTCCAGTAAGAATCTGGACTTGGTCTCAGTCTGTCTGAGATGATGATGATGCGATAGAGGACGCAAGAAGCTGAAGCGAAACAAGGAGTTTTGTATACGCAAATTTGTCCTGACATCCACAGGACATTAGCCCTCAGTTTATCCTCTCAGACCCAAAAAAGGCCTTAAGTCTATGCCTATGCAACTGACAGCTATGGTCTACCTGTTGTAAAATTAATGTCATCCAAAGCTTGGAGCGTGACAGCTAGAAGAGGTATACAATAAATGTCACAAGCAAGGTGTTACAGCCATCAAGCTTTGCTTCCTGTCTGCAGTGTTGTTTTTGGCAGGCATTTTAGATTTAGTTTTGGTCTCAGTCTTTTGGACTAAATGCTTCTTAGTTTTAGTCACCTTTTAGTCATTTCTATCCTTGATAGTTTTAGTCAAGTTTTAGTCGACGAAAACTCAAAGGTTTTAGTCAAATATCAAAGATGCCTATAAATAAAAGATATGTGTATGTACTTCATAGGCCAATACAGGTGTTAGAATGAAGCACACTGAAACTGATCTAACTTTCAAAGGTGAGTTTTTCCCCTCTCTTTCTCTCTATCTTTCACTTTTATTATTTTGTTGCAGATGCAGACAACACACTGGCACACAATATGAGTATTGTATCACAATAAAATAGGATTAAACAAAAATAAAAGCACATTTGACTTCCATATGAACGACCACACGTCCTACATATTGGCTTTAGCTGCTGTTATTGTTAAAGCATCCACGTGTGTTGCTTAGATAGGGAACAGCAACAGGTCTGAAGACTACTGTGTTTCCCAGTCCCACAAACATGGGTCAAAGCATTCCACTTGCCACCCGTCCACAAATGGACAGGGTTTTATCATAACATGCTAAATTAATAGAAGGGCTGGTTTAAACAAGCCATCATTAGCGGGGCCCCTGGCAGCCCCATTCATTCTAGCTTTAGCATGTAGCACTAGGAAGCGGTCTCTGCACCACGGGGGGGTGTAACCACCACCACCACCACAAAACTTTAGGCTTAATACAAAAAAAGAAAATGCATCGCAGGGCTGGCCAAACATAGACTAAAGCTATGCTTTAGTCATCCCTCTTTTTATGACCACCCGACACCGCTGCTGCTGCGGTGTGTGTCTCGTGGGCTGCAGACAGGCCCAGACTTGTCTCTGTGTGTGTGCGTGTGTGTGTGTGTGTGCGCGCGCGCGAGAGGCTTTTAGCGCATGTGTACTGATGACGAGGGTGTGGCCATTAGGACCAACAGATACAGCTGGCTCCAGTCTGATGTTTGAGCTCTTGATTGACATTGCACACGTTATACTTGGCGGGAAAAAAAAACGCATGTTTTGAAACTTTGATCGTCCACCCAGTAACAATTTAGTCTCGTCTCGTTCTCGTCAGACGAAAATGTATACAAATTCGTCACATTTTAGTCTTTATTGGGGGCTTTGGTGACGTTCATCTTAGTCTCATTTTCGTCATGGAAAAAAAGGGGTCTGACGTCGTCATTTTCGTTTTCGTCAAGTGTGACGAAAACAACACTGCCTGTCTGGAAGAGTAGAAGAAGGGCAAAATAATAATAATTTTTTTTTTAAATCCCGCAGTGCGTAAGAGAATTTCATGAATGAGGACCAAGGTTTTTGCATCCTTGCCATATCCTGCTGCATCCACAGATTATTGATTTTTAATACAACTTATATTTGTCATATTTTAGCCAATTGTGCATCAAGATAGGACGCTTTATTTGAGAAGGAGGGTCCTAATGGAGGCAGCCATATTGGATTATTCATTTTTATGACGGGTTAAGCATCTCTAAGACGCCTTGATGGCGTTGTGCGCTATGATGTTTTATTGTTTCACTGGTGAATGAGGGAGGGCGGATGAATAATGGTGTAAAGATGCTACACACCCCTGACAGTTGTGGCTAACTGAGCATGTCTAGTTTAACAATGCAGTTCTTTATGACTTCAGGCCATTTGTAATTAGATAATTAGGTAATTATTCAAGTTAATTGATTTTTGGGTTCTGTGGCAGTACAAACTACTCAACCCTCCCTCTGTCCTCTGATCTGTTTCATTATTTGAGAAATAGAAAAAAAAATTAAACTTTTGCATAGTGGATTTAATTTGCTGAAGAGTTCGCAGCAAATTAATTTCCGATGACATTTGGTCCTTTTCTGAGATGTGGAACAAGTCAGATATTGATTAAAAGTACCACGCGTGTGTGCTGAGGCATACATTCTGTCCTTAGAAGCCATAACATAACTGTAACATTCATGTAAAACATGAGACACTAGATTAAACAGTACTACATATTACAGGAAGCGAGATCATTTGACTGACACGCTCTATTTTTGCCAAAGGAATAAAAGAAAAGCGGATTGCTGATTATTAAGACAATTCTCCTTAAAGCACACAAACAATATTCCACCCAAAAATTTGATTTTTGCCTTTCCAGTTCTCAAAAATAGGCATCTTGAGCAGACAAAGACGCCACTCCAACCCCACTGCATTACTTTTTTGTGAATTAAAAATGCAGAAAGCACAAGCGTATCACTTTACTTAAATAAAGCAAAACAAAAAGGCCTGCTGAGATTTTTTTTTGCTTATTTGTCAAATAATAATATAATAAGAATGATTATCAGCTCCTGTGTTTTGGAAGCATCCCTCCTCTGAGACCAACACTTCCCCCGAGAGCAGACTGTTGAGCACCCAGCTCTTCTTATCGTCTCAACAGCGAGTCTCTCCTCTAATCAGGGAGATGAGCACTCATTTTCAAATCCATCTCAGGAGACGATGCTATTGTCGTTCTTATCTTTGAACGTCGCAGGAGAGGAGCTCAGATGCTTTCTTGCATGTTCAGTTTTGCACCATCTTCGGGCTCTTTCAGCCATGAGGCGAATGCCTGTCCTGCACCCTCATGCGTCCCTTGACAGTCTGTTTCTTTTCAAATGAAAAGCAGACGGAGTGTTTCCGACGCCAGATCAGGGCGCTGGACCAGTGATGCAATTGCCACTTTCCATCTCTGCACCTCTCGTTTGAAAAACAGACTGTCGTAGGATGGGTGGAGCAGTTTACTGAGACCGAAGCTGACAGCCTGAAATGACACGCCAACGTCCACTCCCCAGGATCCTGCTGGGTAAAAGTCCTCCACCTTCAAAACAACAAACAAAAACAACAAACAAAAAAAACCCCAAACTGATTCTTTGCCCCCCCCCCCCCATTTTTTGCCAGAATGTGACCTGACCCCCTCACACACCCTTCCCTTCCCCTCGCAGCACCCTGCTTACCTAGAGTGACGCTGAAAATAATTCCGAGTAGCGAGACTGACCATTGACTAACATATCCTTAACTGTCTGCAATATTGTATCCTGACAAACAGAGATATGCTGAGAAAAAAACCTGCAATTTCTCTTTATGATTATCCATTTTTCTTTTCTTTTTTCCCCTCCTACCACAATATTTTTGTTTACATGTCCACTGACCGCAGAAAACTAATGAGAAACCCTCTCCATCTGCGCTGCTGGAGGCACAGTTTAGATTGGCTGAAGACACGCATACATACCTCGGCTCTCCTTTGCATTCCAATTTGATTTTTTTTTCCCCCACCGTGTCATTACTTCATTATCACCTGACTTGCATGTAATTTTCATTTATGGAGATTTAAATATATATATAAAATCATATGGCCTAAAAATCACCCAGCAGGACGTTATCCCAGTCCAGAATATTAACTTGTTTGCTGCCTCATGCAGATGGCATGTTGGTTTTTTCCAGTGTCTCATCGTATTAATGTCACCGTACTTGTTTTGTGTCAGATTTCTACAAGCAAACAAATGAAAATGCAGTAAACACAACATTTACAATCACATACGACTATCAGTAATGAACCTAAAAGCTGCTCCACTTTCCAAAACAAGCACTTTGGATTGCAGCTTGTGTAAAACGGACAATATACATAATGCGTTTCACATGAAATTAAATTGGATTCCCTCTCACAGCAGTGTGAGCTGGGACATATTGTCCTCTTGGTTTAGCAGAAGAGGTGCTTGGTGGTGAGAGTGTAAACCCTACCTGAATAATATCGCTCCAGTATAAACAAGAAAGTGTTTAAGACACTAAAGTGGATTTTAATAGCGCCACCCCTGCATCAGCACCACAGGGGGACCACATGTGTTTGCATTTATGATTTTACAGAGATTCAGGGTCCGGAGGAGCACATAAATTGTAAGGATCTGTATGTACACGTTTCCCTCCCATGCGCGCGCGCACGCACACACACACACACACACACACACACACACACTCCAGGTTTGCGTTCAAGAGTTTGCAGCTCTGGATAGAACATTTAAGATTAGTGTGATAAAATCTATGAGAGCATCTGTGCTGGGAGACCTATTGTGAGGCAAATTCAGCCGTTTCCAAATAAAGGGGCACACTTACTGTGTCTCCGATGAGGCGGTTTATCACACATTTGAGCACGGTTTCTTCTGCAAGCGCTTTAAAAACAGAAATGCAAATACTGTCCAATATTGGCCAATATGAAATCCTGTTTATAGTATAATAGTTCACTCCACAGCATCGATACTAGCATCAGCCCTCAAAATCCACTATCAGTCAGGCTTCAGTGAGAATGTGTAACGGTAGGTCCCAGTTCTGTGTGCTGATCTCCATCCAATTGACCCAAAAAGTGACCAAGCCTCCATCACATCTCTTTCTTGGCCAAAAATGCAAAGCTCAAATGCCAGGAAAAACAAACAAAACAAAAACACAATCCAGCTGATACTACTATCCTGTATTCTTACTCCCTCATATCAGCGCTGACCCCAAAAATCCTCTTTTGTTTGGGTCTTTCCAGGAATTCTAGATGGCTTTTCGATGCAGATCGTTTCTTGTCGTGAGGCTTCAGATATAATAAGAGGCTGCTGTTTTTTTTAAAAAGGTCAACCTGGAGCAGACGGCACTGTCTTTATCCAGGCAATTCAGGATTATCTTTATATAATCTACGAGAATGTATTCAAAATGCATTTCAGTGTCTGGAAACACATGAGAATATGTCTGATACTGACATTTTTTTAGTTTAAAATGTCTTTTTTCCTGGTGCATTTGCAGAGCAAAGACAAGATGACAGCGGTGGGATTCAGAGGTCCTCAACCAGTCAATTGGCTGGTTTCAGATGTCCTGACAGTTGGACAGACTTCCCAAATGTGATCTTCTGCCACTTCAGAGAGGTGACAGAAAGTGGCATCTTCACTCACAGGGCACAGGAGTGATGTGAAATTACCCATACCACCTGCCCATGGTCTTTGCCACGCTTGCTTTCAAGATAATGAATTCCAACAGGCAGCCTCATTCGACGGAGCGCCGCTTCACCACACTGCACAGCTGCAGCATTTCAGCAGTCGCAATAGTTTTAAATAGGCTCATTTGGCATGGGTACTGTAACAGGAAGCATCATTCTGTAGCACGGGCAAAGAGTTCACTCATCTTGTGTGAGATAAAGTAGGAGTAAAAACGTCACTTTTTTTTTTTACTCTGCTATTATTACTTAAACCAGACTCTTTTCAGCAACAACTACTCATAGGAGTACACCGGTATTAAAAGATCAAGATGTTGAAAATCAATCCCTGAAAATGAAGTTTATAGTGTTGGGTCTTTCAAAAATGCAGCAATTGCTATGTCTTGGCAGGAAGCAGTATGTGATGAAAATAAATTAGCAGTCCAGTGAGATTCCAGCTATCTGTCTCTCTATATCATGCACAATGCCAATGCCAGCTTGAGTTTACTGGAAACCGTAGTAGAATGTGCAGCAGTGCTTCAGTTTGTCAGCCTGAGAGCTGCCATGAGCCTCTGGATCCAGAAAAGGGGGCAGGGAATCCGTTGAGAATACATCGGCGTTGCCACGGCGCTGATTTTGAGCCCAATTCACGGCTCTATATTCAAAGAAGTTAGGTTTGGTAACATCTCTTTCGATGATGAACACTCGAGGCGATCAAAGCTGTCAGTCATGAGCGAGACTTAAGAGCTAAAAACATTATTAGTCATGCCCTCTGCGCCTCCTCCCCACAGTGGAAAGACATCCTTCACTCTGCTTTCCATCATTTTAATCTAAGTCTAATTAGCCTCTAATAGGTCCATTTGTCACACTATGGGTGCATAGAAGAACTTTGATAGACTGATTAATCTGTTTCTAAATAGCTTTGTGGTCTATTTGATTGCATGATTTAATCACTAACTAGCAAACATATTTAACACATTGTTGAGTGTGTGTTTCCTCATCACTTGTCCTGAATATGAACTGACAAGGCAACACTCAACTCTCTGCAGATCTATGATGTTGATGCGGAGGTGAATTCATAGTTAATGCAGTGCTGCTATTGGACCACAGAGCTTTACAAGTTTTATCCTCTGAGGGCGCTTTCACACTGACCTTGTTTAGTTTGCGCGGCTTCCCAACTCAGTTAGTTTAGGCAGGTATGAACTCAGCAATCATGTTTGAAAGCAAAACAAACAGTTGAGACCTTGTTGAAGGTAAAGTAGAGTTCATAGCATTGTAGGTTGTGGCTTGTAAACACAACGGTCATTCAAATTGGTCCCCTTCTCCTGGACTCACTAGCACCAGAAGAATATGCCCCCCACCCAGCCCTGCTCTCACCTAGCACACATTAAATGCTCGTTAGGACAATGCTAACTGCTGGCGAGCACAAGCTAACTGCCAGCTAGCAAAACCAAACCACTGGTGGTTTCCACTTACCCTACCAGAAGAAAGCAGGCCAATTCAGAGTCGCCATCCTCATCCCCAACCTCTCCTTCAATTCTGGAAAACCGGTGAAAGCCAAACCGACGTGCCCTCTAGTTCCGGAATGAGTTTAATCCACTTCCTTTTGTGAGCTGAGCCGTGTGCATCTCTCATTTTCTCGGATGAATGTCATCCAGTAGCTTGAAAACTCATCAATTTGACCCTCTGTGCTTCTTCATAGTCAACAACGGAAAGATACAGGCACTCTTGTATAAGCCACGCCCTGGTAACACACCTGATGCTGAGAGGGCAAGCCCCACCAATCAAGTGAGAGAAAAACAATCACGAGACCTTCAAGCCTATTAAAGTGACAGGAATTCCAATCCTTCAAATTAATCCAAAAACCTCCCAAGGGACAGATGTTACACTTTTAGTGCAGCACATTTAGAACATTTCCAAGCAATAGAATAAAATAAGCATTACGCACAACTTAATCTAAATGTCTACTAATTGGAGGAAAAAACTACGGTTGTGAAACAGCCCAGGAAAAATCCTGTTCACTTGTTTGGTCCAAAACATTCTGTTGAATTGTTAAAAAAAAAATAAAATCTATCAATAACTTCAAGAGCAGCAATAAATCTACAGGCCAGAGTTGTAATTCTTTAGTCTAATTTTTGACAAGACTTGTGCTTTTTTTTTTTTTTAACTGATATTTAATTTGTCAAATTGATTCATTGAGACATAGTTTGATAAGATATAAATATGATTGATGATTTGTTTTTAATTCAAATATTGTAAAAAAGAATAAATCTGCATTTATGGTCTCATAAGTGAGGATGATAAAACTGACAATAGTAAAGTGCTGCAGAAGCACTTATGATAAAAACCTGTAGACGCAATTAAAATGAGTATCAAATTTGTTGTCCGATGGGAAGTAGAAATTTTATTTTGTAGGAAACAATAAATTAACTTGGTATTCCTTAACTGACTTTATCTTTGAGGGACACTTTCACTTACTGCGATCAGAGTGAATTAGATGATTGAACTGAGCTGCATCGTGTTCTCTAAAAGTCCTCCATAAAGTCTGTGGCTAACAACTACCCATAATAAGGAGAGGAACAAAGTGAGTATATTGATTGTTTTTTCATATTTCAGCCCATTTCATTTCCGTCAGCATCAGAAGCCAGGTGTTTAAATGCTGCGTACAGACCCGGACTGGAGGTCATGTGCTCATGTTGGAGAACGATGGTCTCCACTCTGTCCTACCTGTGACTCACACACTTGAGTGGTTTCTTCACCCTGTGTTTGACACTACTTCCAGCAACAGAAGTTCGGATCTAACTCATCGCCTTAGTCGAATTTGACCACTCTACACATTTCATGGAGAGACAGTGTGTTTGTACAGTGATATAAATCTAGAAAATATAATGCACAAAAAATATTTATGGTTAATCTTTGTGTATACACACAGTTTTAGGATCAAGTGATTTATGTGCATCTGGCCCTAGAGCTTACAAAACAGATTCATAGTTTACCTTTAAATCTGCTCCTGGCTCTAATCAGCGGTAGGAAAACAAGAAATTGAATTAGAAATACTGCATCACACTGGTATACCTCCGCAATGTGTCCCTGTCACAACTTGACCAGACGCAATACCAACATATCCTCCTCACCACTTTTAAATGAAGAAAAAAATCTAATTAATTAACTTCAAACTGGAAAACATTTGTCTTTCTTTCCAAATACAATTGCGAACAGTTGTGTGGTTCTCTCAACAGTACACTCTCCTTGTTTTTGACACTTTATAAACAAGTTTCATTTGTACCCTTCAAAAATAATAAGCTTGTGTTCTGTTTCCATAACTGGGATATTTTCCTAGAGACAACTCCAGGTTTAAAGCAAACAATTTGTACACATGGATGACACTGGAATAAACAAAGTTAACTTTAACCAGGTTTAGCGCTAATAAGCCTAAACATATAACTTTATTGAGACTTATTTACAGCTGATCGTCACTGACTTCCACACGGTACTGTGTCTCTGCTCTCTGCTATTGTCGGACACACACATTCAAATCAAAAGATAAATCAATTTCTGGCTACATCGGTGTTGATGGAAATAAATTTCTACTTCTGCTCCTCACATACATCATCATATTCAGGGAGATAATTTGGTTCTCATCAAAGGTCAGAAAACGCTGCAGTACATAAAAATGGAAATGTGCAGTCAGGTAATCTGACAGGTGCATCAACACTCAACAGCTAGAAGAGGGATATGACATGTTGACATTTTCAGGACACAGTACATGCTCAGTTCTTTGCAGATCTCATGGCTTGAATTCATAAGGTTTTTGTTTTTTGACCTAAAATGGTACAAATATTCTTCCTCCTATCAAAGCTTATGTCATTGGTGATCCCATGACTCTTAATCTTGTGTCATCATCAGGTCAGAGCGTCTAGTCGTAGCAATTGAGGATCCCATGCAAACAAGCCAAGGACACTTTGGGGAGGCAGGTAAAAAGAGATCTACAAGTCATGCATAAACTATCACTTCAGTCTGTGCTCGTAGCACAATGGTCAATGTTTCTCAGTTGAGAAAACCAAGAACCAGTTCGACAGCTGAAATGCTGTTCCAGATTCAGACCTTAGTTCACAACTGAGCAGTGACATGACTACAAGGGGCAGAAACCAGGATTTATGTGCTTTGTATAATTTTAGATGTCATGAACTGTTTGCCATGCAGCTTTAACAGCATTTATCTAATCTTGAAAGTTCCATGAGTTTTAAATGAAACTTATATTTGAATATTAGTATAACTGTGATAGAACGTGAAAGGCTTTATTTTTTTCACCAAGAGCAAGCAAACAGAACCGGACCAAGAACGGAACCTTGTGGCACTCCAAAAGCTAGTGACAAAACCTGAAAACATCCTCAAGGAGGTAACAGCAGAATTTCTTTCAGGTGGAACAGGGATACCCACCCACTGTGCAAGTCTCTCACCAAAATACACTGGTAGTCCCCAGTATCAAATAAAAATACAACAGCACCAAGGCCGAACATTTTCCTGCTTCGTCATGAATCAACATATCATTGAAGTCTTTAGCAAAAGTCTCTCAGTAAGCAGAATAAAAATTATTGTGTTTACACAATAACTTGCCTTATATTTTTCATTGTCTGCCAACAGCCATCTTTCTGGTATGAAGAGTCAGACACAAGAATACCGTTAGACACAAACTATCAAATGATTGCTACAACTATTTTTCCACTGTGGTCCAGTGTCTTGTATTTTACAGTGTCCACCAGCACTGAGCAATAAAGAGAGATAATCATAGTTATCTGCAGTCAACATGAAATCCGATATACAGTGATGGACAACAGCGTGACCCCTTACTAAAACCGTGCCATCAGCTTGTTTTGTAACCAAGCACAGTAATATGAGAGGAACAAGACAGCATTGTTCTGAAGGGAGCCCTTGACCAAGAACACAGACAGACAGTTGACCAGACTGTTCAGGATAAAGTGTTGTATAACTGCCATCAAGGTTATGAAGGAGAATTCTGGTTCATAAGTGCGGCGGCTAACGAAGTCGAAGGAAAGTCCTTGAATATGGGTGAGCCTAAGAACAACAAGATACACAAGCCAGCTTTTGGGGTAATATTTATTTCTCTCCTCTGTGTGAGCATTTGAGAGCTGAGATCCACAGACAGCAGATGACTGCTAGTTAGCTTCGCACAATAAATGGTAGCAGAAGGGCAGCTTTGGGAGAGAAGGATGTCCCAAAACATTTGGTGTGTGAATGTATATATGTATGATAAGGGTGCTCAATAATCACTAAAAACCCACCTATGATAATATCCCTTTACAGTGATACCAGATACCATGTGTCTGATATTTTCCGCTTCCCAACTGGGTTACAAAGAAAAGTTGAACTTGAGAAAAACCTCTGTTTTTTTTAATCATTGTGCCTCTTAACATGAACAATGATGTTGTGAAAAAAAAGGGTGGACATGTGGAAAAAAGAAATAAATCCATAATCAGAAAACATCATTAAAATTCATGTCAAACACAATTTCCAAAAGTGTCAACAAGCAATCTGCAACACCACATAAAAACAAGGGGGGGGGGGGGATTGAGTCACGGGATCTGATTCCCCTCAGAGTTATAATTCCCATCGCTAACGTTCAATTATGTGTGCTGCTGCGATGTTTTAAGTTGGTAATGAAACAGACCGTAAAATCTATCCAGTTTTTAAAGATGGTTTTACAGGAGGCCAAAAGGAGGCTGTTAACCTTGACAGTGACACGAGACAGTTTCACAGCGAGCGCCGCTGCACGCGCGGAGCTGAGCTCTGCTCGCACATAGAGTAAGGTAATAAAATGATTCGGAATCATGGATCAGGCAAAACATCACCTCAGGCACATATGAGGCTACTCGTATTAAAAGTCAACTCTGACCGTGATTGCTGAGGCTTCTGAATCCTTTGCTACAGAAGTGAACAAATAATAGATTTGAAAGTTATACACTTGAACATGGTTGGAACTCTGAATTGCTGTAATTTTCATAATGCAGGTCTTGGATGGAATATCAACCTGCTCTTGTTCAAACTTCCCCTTGGAAACAGCAGATTTAAGGGAGAAAAAAAAAACAGCTCGTTGCTGATTGAGCCTCAGCAGAGTTAAAATATAATTCATCAAGGATGTGAGTGAGTACCAATATCCATCCATCCATTTTCTACCACTCATCCTGTTAAGGGTCGCTATCCCAGCAGCCTTTGGGTGCGAGGCGGGGTTCACCCTGGACGGGTCACCAGTCCATCACAGGACCAACACATAGAGACAGACAAGCATTCACACTCCCAGTCACACCTACGGTAAATTTAGAGTGTCAATCAGCCTCTTCCCCTCTTGATGTCTTTGGACTGTGGGAGGAAGCTGGAGTACCAGAGAGAACCCACACAGGAACAGGGAGAACATGGAGACTCCACACAGAAAGATCCTGTGCTGGAGCCGGGGCTCAAACCTGGAACCTTCTTGCTGTGAGGCAACAGCACTAACCACCGCAGCACCGTGCCTCTAGATACAAATATATTAATACCAATAATTCCATTTTTATAAAATTATTTTCTGTATTTGGGTCTGATTGTTTATTGATTAACTTCATTCATTCCTGATCTTTTTTCTTCATAGTAAAAAGGAAAGTCTTCACAGGTTTTCAACATCAATGCAACAACTTTTTTTTTTTCAGACTCTGTAGGTGTCAGACCGAGGTGATGATGATTTTGGGCAGAAACCTGTTTTCTCCATAACATTGTTACATGGAATTTGACCTTTTACCTTTTATGACATATAAAATAACCCAAGTTCATTAACTATGTGAAAATTTGGGGTATATTTTGGCATGTGAATTCTGAACATGTGTGTGTGTTCACAGGGACCTCGACCTTTGACTTCCACAACCTAATCACTATCCTTCAGTCCAAGTGAACATTTGTACTTTATCTGAAGAACTTCCCCTCCAAGTCTTTCTCATGTATTGTAACCATGCAAGGTTACAATCATCTTGACTTTTGACCATCAAAATCTTTTTACAGCATCCTAAAGTCCAACAATGAGACAGACACCCTAAAAAAATAGTGCCCAGTTTTCATTTTTTCTTCAATTCTTCTCAGCCTGCCTGTGCGGTGCTAATGCCATTAAATCTGCACACTCACCAAGCAGCAGCGCCTGTGTGTTGTGTGTGTCTGTTTCCATCCGTACGTTATCATTCCACACACACACATGA
Source organism: Aulostomus chinensis (assembly GCF_037954235.1). NCBI lineage: Eukaryota > Metazoa > Chordata > Actinopteri > Syngnathiformes > Aulostomidae > Aulostomus > Aulostomus chinensis. The sequence continues at coordinate 16,698,857 of NC_141339.1, read as the reverse complement.
CAGCTCCGCTCATTTTTCTTTGGGAAATAAAAGGCGCATATTAGAGTATTTCGTGCTGTGCACCGTGACTGAATGGTGTGTGTACGTCAGCGGGTCAATGAGGCAAAGGTAGAGAGGTGTTATATAAATGCAGCCCATTGACCTTTTGTCTCCATCTGCCTTTTGAGCTTCGAGGGCAACCACGACCCTTGTGGAATCCGCAAGTAAGGCATGAAACATACATAAGCAGCTCTATCCATAACCATCAAACTACACTGCTATGAATAATAGTCTTCTCGCAGATATTTATTCGGTCGGGCAAAAAATGCTTATTTTGGATTTGAATCAAGCAAATGTTGATTTATGTCACATCGGTAACTCCTGCAAGAATTCATTCCACCTCATTAAAATGCAACACGTGTGTGCGATGCATTTGTGTGACATTTCAGACAGCGATACGCCTGAGTTGGTAGGTTCACTGAGCAAACTGAGCCCCTTTAATGAAATATTACATGTAAGTTACGACTGTGCTGGTGTATTTGTGTGACTGTGTGAAAGGTGAGAGAGAGAGAGAGACAGAGAGAGAGACAGAGAGAGAGAGCAGGAGACCGGGAGGGATATGAGCAGCAAGAAGCCAAAACAGGAGAAATTCCAACCCCAGCATGTTCCTAGATCTTCACATTAAAGTGGTCAACAGCCCATTTAGAGTAAAGCGTATCTGCTTAATGCCGTGTTGATGTTTGAACTGTATGAAGACGGTCCCAGCGAGAGGCAAATGCAGAACAGCGCTATGATTTAATTCTCTCCCTGGTGCTCGGCTGCTCAGTGGAGCACACCGTTATTTCCAGGGCATCACACGTTCCACACAACACTCTTTTTAAAAAGTCAGTTCTGAATTCAATTTGAGACCAAGGTGCACCTTTTCCTGGAAATATTATTCTTCCACATTAACACCCGGTGAGTTTGTAGGTAATGTGTGGAAATCCCATTATGAAAGCCTGGTTTCTGTCAGCAGTGCCTTTAGAGTGTGATGTGAATGGCATTGATGGGCTTTGAAAATCCCCCCCCCAAAAAAGGATGAAGGACAAGTTGGAAGTGTGATTATGTATCGCACGTCCACAAAAAAAAGACCAAAAAAACAAACCTGTGTTGCTGAAAAGGTAAAAAGAAATCTTCCTTTTTTGTTGAAACTTGAAACCAAAATCTTGAACTTTCGAAGAATGACACCATCCATCCATCGTCATCTTCCGCTTATTCCTTACTATTAAGGGTCGCGTGGGGGGGCTGGAGCCTATCCCAGCGTCAACAGGCGAGAGGCAAGGTTCACCCTGGACAGGTCGCCAGTCCATCGCAGGGCCAACATAGAGAGACAAACAACCATTCAAACTCACATTCATCCCTACGGTCAATTTAGAGTATCAATCAGCCTCGTCCCCAAATTGCATGTCTTTGGACGGTGGGAGGAAGCCGGAGTAACCGGAGAGAACCCACGCAGACACGGGGAGAACATGGAGACTCCACACAGAAAGATCCCACGCCCGAGCCGGGACTCGAACCTGGAACCTTCTTGGTGTGAGGCCACGGTGCTGACCACTGCACCACCGTGCAGCCCGAAGAATGACACAATTCTTTAAATTATTTTTCTGCGATTCACTCAGACAGGTCAGCACCCAAAAACCCTCTGCACCTCTGGATTCCCAGGATTCAATTTGACACATAAGACTGGCTTGATATTTGTGACCCACACGTTTGCTCCTCTTGCATCTTTTGGCTCCCTGGTATTGATTAAGGGTTCCTGCATGGATGAGGACCCAGCTGGGGTCTTGATTGTCACTTTCCTCCTGCTGACCTTTCTATTACCAACCGGAGAGGAACAGAGAGAGAGACAGAGAGAGAGAGACAGAGAGGCGCAAGGAGAGAATCACCTCAGCTCACCTGCAAACACAATTCCCTGTTATCCTTTGGAAATAAAACAAAGAAAAACACCTTGAAGTTTTTCCCAGTTAAAGTCACAATTCCTGGTAAAAGTACGGATCCTCAATACATGTACAGTGGATGTATGGAAAAATCAAAGGTGTCATAATCATGAAATATATATATATATATATGTTAAAGAAAAAGATCAATGTGTCCAACTTTAATCAAACAACCTCAGCAAGCACAACCCCAGCTGTGACTTACATGATATCACAGACTTTGTTCTACGTGCTATAACGAGCAAATTGTTGCCTAAAGCGTCCTTATCACTCCTGTAACTATATTCGTAACTTCACGGGTATTTGCAGAGAAAAAGGAGGACGGAAACAAACAGACGATAAAAGTAGAGACGCTGCAAGGGGCTCCACGGAGTAAGAAACTAGGTGAAAGGGAAAAAAAAAAACCTGAATGAAAACCGCTCAAGTTTCTTCTTTAGGTGTAGTTTGGCTTGACCGCGACCGATAAGGGTTCTCAAAGGTTCCCCCTTCTAGAACTGTTTCCTTTTCTAGTTTGATTTCTTTCTGTTTTGGAAAGACAGCAGCAGGATGAGCTCACAATGAAGGCAAACCTGGATCTCTGGAGACTTTCACTGTTCACCAGTGTCCGAACAGGAGAGGTTACTGTATACAACCCATTTCATGAAGGATCAAAGTAGGACAATGAGAAACTACACAATCAGTCACCTCACACTGTCGGGTGACCAGGGTTGTAGTCTCACGCTCAACTGATTCGTTAATGGGTTGTTAAGCTCTCGTTCGACCAAAAATCTCAGTGGTTGAGTGATTGTGTGTTGATTTCTGAGGAGGAAAAGTGTCTTCTAGGAACATTCCATAATTTCATGCAGGGGGAGGGACGGAGTAATAGGGCTGGGTGCTGTGAGACCGAAGCAGCAGAACATTTAAAATGTTTGGTCCTAACTTCTAGTCCTAGGGAGTATTCTCATCAATCACACACACACACGCGCGCACACACACACACACACACACACACGCGCGCGCACACACACACACACATGCACGCACAAGCGTCACACAGTCCTTTGTTCAGCAGAGGTAATAATTTTCATATGAAATTAAAATTCTATTGAAGGAACCTCCAGTATTTCTACAGTCGCTAATCTAATCAGTGCTGGGTCATCAGTGCTGTGTCAGCTACTTTGAAGTGGTACTAATGATGTACTTACTGTACAGGATAAGACAACGAGCTCATGAAGTTCCTAGACACTGTCACACGGCATCATAAACGGCTATATGCTAATCTTCTACGGTCGTTACTACGGATGTTAGAGATACAGCTGCCCCTTGTGCTCATGCAGTGATAACATTTGTTATTTTCCTGAGCTGATCTATCTTGTTTCAGGTGATGGCGGCGGTACTGCTGTTAGTGAACATCATGACATTAATATTAGCTAAGCAGACACACACAAAAACCCCCACCCTAAGCATGTCATACAGCATGCCTTGCTGATGGACATAATCAAATTTCAAGCTAATAAACAGAAGAAAACAAACAACAACAAAAAACAAAGTGGCTCCCTCCACTTTCCTCCCGATGATGGATTTGTTGGTACGAATTACTCCATGAAGGCAAACTCCACCTTCATGTTTTCATATGTATGAACAAAAAAAATGTTTTTTTTTTTTTTGTAAATGAAAAGATTCACTTGTAGACAAAAACCAAACAATCCATAATATAAGATTCGCAAGTCGCCAGTCACCGAGTGACGATGAGCTCAAATGGGTCACAGGAAACTTCGGGTTACGGGTTCTTAAATGGATCCTGTTGCTTTCTTTATAAATGTGACATTTATCATCATTTAAAAAACAAATGGAGACATCTACAAAAAGATCCAGAGATTTATTAAACACTGGACTAACATATCTGGTCTGAGATGGAAACAAAATGGCAGTAAAACTTCTTGTAAGACTTTGACACTGAACAGCAAACAACATTAAACACTTATGTCATATTCTGTCTAATGGACCCAATTAGGATTAACTGACATAAGATAAGCATTTCTTTAGAAATCTTTAAACTGTAACATCCAACACCCCATTTACTTTACACCCCCATTCTTGTGGAGTGGCTCCTGGCTTCTCTCCAGCTGTTTACTCCCCTCCAGCTGGAACAACCCATCTCTCTTTAACGACATAAATCAATAAAAGAAGTGCAGGGAAATAGTGAGGAAGGAGTCAACAGTGCATTATCTCCCCTGAATGTAATGATCAGTGAGCGACGCTGTGGATCACATCCAAGCTTTTAATTATATTGCATTTAAATGTTACACTTTAAAGAAAAAAAGCAAAGTTGTCTCGACTCCAGAGATGAAATCTTGCATCACTGTTGGGTGCCGGTACTGGTGAGCGGCTAAGATCGTACCAAGTTTGACATCTTTTAGAAGGTGAAGATTTCTTGATGCTGACGATACGCAGTTATGCAGACGATACGCAGCTGTACTTATCAATGCATCCGCATGAAACAAATCAGCTGACTAAACTGGAGGCCTGTCTAAAGGAAAGTAAAACATGGATGACCCACAATTTCCTTTTATTAAAGTCTGACAAAACTGAAGTTATTGTGCTGGGCCCAAAACACCTTAGAAACACCCTATCTCATGAGATAGGTACCCTGGATGGCATCACCCTGGCCCCAGCACAACCGTAAGGAACCTAGGAGTTCTCTTTGATCAGGATCTGTCCTTTAACTCCCACATTAAGCAGATCTCTAGGACTGCTTTCTTTCATTGACTAACCCTAACATATTGCTGAGATCAGACACATCCTGTCTCAAAAAGATGCAGGAAAAACTAGTCCATGCTTTTGTCACTTCTAGGCTGGATTACTGCAACTCCCTCCTATCAGGCTGTACAAATAAGTCCTGAAAAGACACTCCAGCTGGTCCAAAACGCTGCAGCCCGCGTGTTGACGAGAACTGGCTTCTCTGCATTGGCTCGCTGTCAAATTCAGAATGGAATTTAAAATTCTTCTTCTAACATACAAAGCCCTCAATAATTAGGCTCCTTCATATTTGACAGAGCTCATAGTCCCCCACAGTCTTCCACTCTGGAGCCTTCGGGGTCCCTACATCCCAGATCCCAGGTGCTGCTGGAGGAGGCTACAGACCTGAAGAGGCTCAAGCCGCCACCCGTCGCTCCACCTGCTCACGTCCCCGTCTGTCCAGTCTCTTCCCTTTTTCTCCCTCTTGATCTCTGTCCCTCTATTTCCTTCTGCATATCTGTCTTCCTCCATTATCTGTCTTTGTCTCTGCCCCACCCTCTTGCTCGCTTTCCCTCCAACCGGTCACAGCAGAAGGCCGTCCCCCTTGAGCCTGGATCTGCTCGGCATTCCTGCCTGTTAAAAGGAAGGTTTTTGTCGTTTCAGGATGTGCTTGCAGATGGAGAATTGTTGGGTGTAAATTCATTGTAGTCGCGTGGTGCAGGACCTGCTCTACTTTTAAAGTGTCATGAGATAACTTTTGTTGGGATTTGGCGCCATACAAATAAATCTGACTTGTCAGGGATATATAGGTGCAGTCAATTTTATAGTATCACGATTGCAAAATTGTCTCCAAATCCAGAAAAAACAGCAAAAATCAACATTTTGGATCATATACCTGATATTCACCCCAGATTATTTCCAGAAGCTGAAACACCTTTCAAACATTACACACCGACTCAACACGGCAAAGTGCAGGAGAGCTACAACCTGACAGAGAGCTAGAAGAGTCTTCAGGATCTACAACAGATCCAAACTGATCGCTTGAGCCTCAGACTATTATATATATCTTTTCTCCTAATTTCATCTAAATCTGTCCATTAATTTTTTTATAGGTATTCTGATCCCAGAATTGGATCAGAATCGTGGTTTGGAACATCTCAGCTCTCCTCTTAATTTTGTAGGACTTCAACATGTAATAATGAAGACATTCCATGAATCTACTAAGATGTTACAAGCTTCATATCTGTCACCAACGCAGTGCTTTGTTACCCTCATAACAACATTTGCATCAATCATTTAATTAGCATGTAACCTTTCTGGTAAGTGACACAGCAGTGAGAGGACCGAGTCAAGCAAAGACTTCCATTAGTCCAGCAGTAATCTACTGTGTCCTTGTGGACTTCAGGAAGCACACAAACCAGCTAATTATGTTTGCCTGATTAAATTTTGGCTCCCTCTCTAACCATTTATCTTACATTTGTCCGTGGATATTTAATTACATTAAAATGTAAGAAAAGAGAATGGGGATATTAAAGAACACTGCCTTTAATATGTGCAGACAATTGTATTTCCATTGGTCCAAATCAATGTCAGTTTGATTGATCAGTGCTCACAATATCCTGAGGCTGTTTCATTTCCTGCTGCTTGACTTACATAACGAGGTCTGGATGGAGGTCTGCTTTTCCTTTTTCCATCTGTTGTGAAACCCAAATCTTGTGTAGTTCCGAGGGCCCCCGTCTGTCACAGCACTGGGGACGAGACTTGCTGTCAGCTTTCCACTTACATGTCACCTGAGGTTTAGGACCCTTTTTATTTTCTTTCTTCATCTTTGTTTTGGTCCTTTTTGCCTTGTGCTTAATGACACCCCCTCCCCTTTTTTTTTTAAATCTTTGTGCCACGTGGGCCTTTTATGGAATATGGACAAACAACTCATCACTTCACATCAATCACGTTCAATCAGTTATTTGTTGCGCTGAAAGTCCCACTCCTGCCGCCATGACAAAGTTTCCAAACAGTAGGCTAATATTAATCAACTAGAAAGCCCTCAGAGAGCTCAGCCAAAGCCAAATTTAGGCCCCTGGCACTTTTGTACTCAGGCCCTAATTAAAGCCGCACGTCAGAGGGTTTGGTTGTTCCGTAGAATGAGAGGGAGGTGAAACCTGATGATATTTGGACTTTGCATGGAGCAGACTAATGCTAAGGTGCAAATATCACTTCCTGCTTCAAAAGAAAACGCTAAAAAAAACAAACCTCCAACTCAAATATACAATAAATAAATATACATAAAACAGCCAGTGATACAGATTCGCCTCTCGTGTAGTCAGTTTTAAAAACTTTTAGAGATCCTAGATAAGTACCAGGGTCAATCAGGGTGTATTCTGATTGATCTTGTGCTAAATATAAAGCAGTTTCAGCTTGCTGGTGTTGTATTACGGCTCTAGAACGGCGCTTTACTCCTGTGAAGGATTTAAAGGCAGACTGATGCACACAACTTTAAACTCAGTTCTCCTGTTTGGCAACACTGATTTGATAAACTCCAACTCTGTCTAGATGTATCAGTAATTTGGCAGATCAGCGTCTGAATCAGGACGTTCAATATTTGGATCCACTACTCAGCTGGCTGCCCTGTTATTTCCACACGCTGGATACTTTTCAACACTAGCTTCTGCTGCTCTGTAAATCTAAATATGTGGTCAGAACCTCCATACCAAGTATTAAAGGATTCATGTTAAGAGTCCAAAACAACATGATTGGGAAATAATTTAAGAACTAATATGTCATTTCCTCTTGTGCAGCCAGCGTGTTATTTGTTACTAGCGGTCAACCATGTGTCAAGTCTCCAAGACATGAAATCTGTCACTGTTACACAATGTCCACCGGCAATAGACCTACATTTCACAGGACATTTCCAGTGACTGATTTATGTTCCCATAATTTGACATATTATAGATTTAAAAAGTGAACAATATCACAAATCCCTGACCGTCCCCTCCCTTCCTCTCCCCGCAAAAGTGGCCAAATCTTTGCTGTAAAATGGAAACATGGATAAAGTGGCAGCAGACAGTGGTACAGAGCACTGAAAGCTTGTGCTGTGCTGGGCTCCCTGAGTGGATTAGTAGAGTTTATCAGCAGCAACACACTGTGGCACTCACTGCTGTGGATAAGTGGCTGCAGGGAGCACTGAGTCCTTGGCCTCGGTCAATGGGAGCCCTCAGGGTGCACAAGGTGCTGGTCAATTAGGAAAAGCTGAAACTGTTTTTGTGGTCATTATATTTGCTGGCACAAAACTAATCTACGATATATTTTGAAAACACTCCAGTGGGTCCCTGCATGGATTATCATTTTCATTATTTCAAATTAAATTCTTATTAGCTGACTTTAAAAGAAGAATGAGTGAAACGTTCTTTAATAAGGGTTTAAATCAAAAGCAATTTAAGGGGTTTTGTCGTCTAAATCTTAAAGAGGAGTTTTACCTTTTTGAATAAACCCACAGTATGCAAATAGCAAAAGAAAACTGAAATATATTTCTAAAGATTGGGGGAAAAAAGTCAATAAGTTGATATTTCTAATTAGAGGCAGTACACAGGACTCAAACTCGTGAGTGCTGGGGCTAAAAGGCAGTTATCGTTCATTCCTTCAAGTTTTCTGCTGAAGATTCTTTCTGAAATAGAAGAAATCTGAAGAGGCAGATGACTTCACTTTCTCATGGCTCTCCTAGTGCCCTCTTTAAAAATCCAAGACATGGATGACATCACATATCAAATTGTCCAAACATTAAAAAAAAGAAGAACCTGAAACTAATACAGGGAATTCATAAAAAAAAAAGAAGTTTTCTTAAGGTAAAACGATCAATTTTTAGTCAAAGGATAGTTTCAAAATTTCTTGTCGTCATATATTTGGAGAACATTACCAGCTCTTCCATGAGGTACAACACATTACTGAGATAATTGATCAGCAAGACCCCAGCCCCCCTCTCCCCAAAAGATCCTTACTCCATTATGGGTGGCTGGATTTGCTACCTGTTTCTGAAACATTGTTTCCTATCCACACAATGGAAATGGCTGCATTTCATCATCCATATCATGTAATATTCATTGCAAGTGTCAAAGACTGTATGGTCAGTGCTGCGACATGGTTTATGGTGAGAATGCAAAACAGCTCCCATATGGTGTCTTCCTGTCCTGGGGGGGGTTCGGGGGGGGGGGGGGGCAACGCATCCTGCTACATGCATCCAAACATTCTAACAATGGGATGTTTGACAAAGACCACCTGGCTGACTGCGGTATGGAGGTAACATGTCTGTCTCAAACGAAGCAGACGTTTTGAAGAAACGTAGAAATGAAACCCTTCAAAAACAACAACAACAACAACAAAATCCCACAAAAGCCAATTATATGGATGAAATGGTTGTGAACGCCAAATTGTGACCCTCCAAAGGGCTTTTGCTTTGTTTGGCAAAGTAATCTAAAAAGACGAACAGGTCAACCAGACTTTGACACACATTTCATTGAGATATTCATGAAAAGTGTGTGTGTGTGGGGGGGTTGGGGGGGGGGGAATTACAGGATTTAACGATATATGATATATGTGATTTTTGCAGCCTCAGGCAATGGACTATAAGGATCCTTATTTACAATACAGCGACTATATTTATGCAAATCGTTTGGTAGCTATGGTAACATATCTGCTTGAGTGTGGGAATTTTTTCTTGGGAAATTCAAATGTGAATAGGAGTTCAAACAGAGATATGTGTTGTGGATATTTTAGCAGTACCTGATGGACAACAGATTAAAAAAATCCATAAAAACTAATCTTTCTGAAGAGGATGGCCTCTTGTGGCCTCAAAATAACTAAACTGGGTTGAGTTGAGTGAGCTAAGTTTTAAGCTAAAGCATTCTCCTTGTTCTTCTCCAGTATCATCCCTAAATAAATAATCTGCTATATCAGTCATTTCTTGGTGATTTATGTGTTATTTGTTGAAATATAAATATAAAATAAGAAGCACAAAAATCCTGCTTGACTTATTTATGGTTATTAACAGTCCAATTAATGACTCAGCTCTTTGCTCATGTATCTGGGCCACAAACAAAAAGGCAACATCATTTATTATGATAGATTTCCAGCCCAAATGAAGTACAGATGAAACAACTTAAATACAAGATGATTGACTATTGATTGGCAAAATGGTGGTGCAGTGGTCAGCACTGTGGCCTCAAAGCATGAAGGTTCTGGGTTCGAGCCCCAGCTCCAGCACAGGGTCTTTCTGTGTGGAGTCTGCATGTTCTCCCTGTTCCTATGTGGGTTCTCTCTGGTACTCCAGCTTCCTCCCACAGTCCAAAGACATCAAGAGGGGACGAGGCTGATTGATACTCTAAATTGACCGTAGGTGTGGCTGTGAGTGTGAATGGTTGTCTGTCTCTATGTGTTGGCCCTGTGATGGACTGGTGACCTGTCCAGGGTGAACCCTGCCTCTCGCCAGTAAGCTGCTGGGATAGGCTCCAGCCCCCC